>NC_057802.1:289106658-289190225 GCF_018294505.1 Triticum aestivum | reverse complement strand
GGGGGAGGATTTTCGCGCGGTGGGCGGGGGGAGTTTGGCGCATGGTCGGTTTCTCCAAGTGCAGTCCCACGTGTCAGTGAAGAGGCAAGCCGAAGCGTGTTCCGTTTGCGTGAGCCGTGTGTAGGACCGAACATGTGTGGGGTGCAATGCGACCGCGACAGGGGTGCTGTGAGTGTACCGCCTTTTTTCCTTTTAAACTAGGTGCTTTGCCCCCTCAAAAAAAACTTGTTGCTTCACGCGATCCATCGATACTACTACTAGTAATCCGGTAATCCCGACTAAAACGGCGCGGCCGGGTCTTTTCCCGCGTGATATGCTGGGAGGTTGGCTTAGTTGGGTTTTTTAGGACGAGTAGTGCTACACCTACGTAGTCCCAGTTACGTAATTAACATAATGTGAAACGTGTGAGTTGTTGGTTGTAGATTGGGGGGAGGCAGGGGCCTACCACCATGAAAATCAGGGGAGGAGATAGAGAGGCAATTTACGTTAACCCTTTCGTAGGTTCCCGTAGATGTAGTAAAATGTGAAATGCATGAATGTGCATTTGCAGATAAGGCCTTCCCTCGTTCATCCTTTTCTCCCACAAGATCTTGATCTTCCGTGCAACGCACGGGCATCTTGCTAGTACTCCTACAATATACTATATTATTGTGAAAGTTCATATACACCGGCCGAGATTAATGCAAACACGACAGATTTTCATTACATTTTGAACTTTTATAGGACAGAAAAATAAAAGAAACCCGACCCTAAACCTATTCTACGGCGGCGACCGACGTCCTCCATTTGCGATCTCCATGTACGGGGGCGGGGTTCAAGACCCGTTAAGTGAAGGTGCGGTCTCCGGCGAGGAAAAGTAGAACACGGGAGACGGACCGGCCAGTTGGCAGACCATGCCCTGCCGCCTCCCATGCCCTACTCATCCTCGGAGGAGTCCCCGACCTCGGCGGTGCCGGACGTTGGACGGCGGCAAGTAGGACACCTGGCTAACGGTGCTTCCGTTGTCGGCTACCAGCGTGGCCACCGCTTGTGCAGCAACTTGAGCGAGGGCGGTGACCTCGAGCCCCATCCCCGAAGACAAGCTCTCCCGCAGAGCGTTCGCGCTTGCGGTCATGGCGGATGTGATGCCAGGTAGGAGGACGATGCGCTATGGCATGGAGGTTAGCTGGGCGTTGCCGCTTTAAGTAGCACATTCCGGTGAGGCCAAGCGTCCTGGTGCGTCATTAAGTCACTGGAGTTGGTTCCTCGGGCACCGAGCCTCTTAACGACGGCATACGGACGGACGACATGAATGCGGGCAGCTGGCGCCGGCTGGGAACGCACCGTGCGACGGCGCGAGGGACGTGGGTTTTTGGTGTGCCAGGGTTGTCAGCTGCGGTCGTGGCAACGTTGGAGATGCCCTTTGCTCACATGCGATCGACGCATGTCATTGAAAAAGCAAGACGACGCGGCATGGTCTCAGGTCCTGAGGATGCAGTTCTCCGCGCTACACCACTCCGCGGACGCGTCCGGCGCCCCATGCATCATCGACGAGCCGGGTGTTGGGATGTGTTTGGATTGTGGCCAATGTGCACCTTACCAAAATTTTGGTCATGACCCAAAGATTGGTCTTTGTTTGGATGGTTGCCATTTTTTTTGGCATGCCAATGAACTCTAGCCAACTCTAGTTCATTTTTCTTGCCGATGTCGGCCAAATCATGGGCAACAAAAACCTCAACCAAAAATTTGGCTACCCAATGCTTTGATGGGGCAACCTTGGGCACAAACCAAACATACTAGCTGTTGGTCGTGCCACAGCACTAACGCCACCCTCGGCACACTGAAACCGACCGTGTCTAGCGACGATGAGTGTGTCGCTCACCGCGGTCGCCGTGTCCAGAGGCGGTGCTGGAGCTGCGCCACGTTGTTGGCCCCCACGACCCACATGAACGGTTGCCGGTGGCGAGCTAGGAGGTCATGGGCCAGCTCCTCCATTGGACTAGTTTGCGCTACGTCATCCCGACAGGTGTGCCCCACATGTTGGTTTCCCTGTTTTCCCAGCCATATTCGAGCGTCAGTGCTCTGCGTTTCGCATTAGGCCTTTCACTATGTAGGCCAAGCGAGACAACTTATTGTTTATTTGAGCTGGTTAAGTATAATCATGTGGCGTTTGCTTATTTCTCATTCATCTCCAACCCTCTTCTCCATCGATCATGTCACCCTCCGGTCGAGTCCATCCTCCCGCATGCCTCATTTGAACATTCTGCCGAGTATCATTCGCATGTGGGCCTAGACCATGCTTGTATTTCCAATGTTTATTTGTAATTTGTCCGACATGCATACAAACTAACGGTTCGTTTGAAGTTTCACTTTGCCTCCACTACGTGTCGCTTCGCGTCTTAGTTTTGGCATCCCATTCGGTTCATGCATGCCCCGACACATGTTGACGAGATCGATTGATGTTCAGAGATCAATTGCGTGTCGTGCAAGGAGATAAAGGTTTTGTCTGTTTCTATGATAGAAATGACCCGCGGGGTGGGGGTCTGTGTGGATCAGAGGGAGTATATTGTATGTTCATAAGCGAAACGAACGTATTGTACCCACCCTAATCCTCTTTCAATCGATCTCCGGACCCCGAGATGAAATGAGAGAGAACGAGTGGGGGCATGTGTGATACCTAAGGCGGATTCAAAATTTTGAACCGGTGATCATAGCATCCGCAAATCATATATAAAGGGTATTCAATGTTTGTTTCGTTTTTGAACGTACAATATACTCCCTCCTATCCCTTCTAGTTTACATATAAGTTTTATGTGTAGTCATAGTATCTCTACTTTGATAAAAAAAAGTATCAACATTCAACAACGCCCAATCAATATTGTTAGATTCGTACGTACTCCTAGATTTGTACTCGAGATGGTTTCCAATTTGTTTTCAACCACGTGAATGTGCTTGTTCTCGCGCATGCTCTTCCTACTAGGATTTCGCCACGTATAGCCAGTCCAATAGTAACTTTTTTAAGCTCCCTGTCCAATAGTACTAGTGGAGTACTGACAACATCTATACTAGAGTATGCAGTGCTCATAGTTGTACTCCCTCCTTCCATTAGTATAGGGCCTATGTGGAGGAGAGAGATGTGAAAAAGTAAGGGGAGTGAGCTCTCATGCAAGAGCCTAGCTATATACACATTCCTAGTTAAATACATACAATAAATATGAAGAAATAGATGGAGAGGAGATGGAAAAAAGTACTAATACAATAGCCAACCTTATAAAAAAAATTGCGGGAAATAGCCAACCTTATAGCCCACACTACTGTATGAGTGCACATAATAGATGATGGCTATAGATGACATGGCAGTTCCTTATAGCCATTGACTGGCTATATTATTAACCATGCTCTAATGCATTTTTCAAAACCACATTTGACTATTGACAAGATTAATAGTACATGAGATGTATAATGTGAAAATTATATCATTGGAAGCTCCTTTCACATACGTATCCCTGCCTTACCCTCCCTTTCGGTCACTTACTGGCGGACCCCATGCTTGCTAGGCCCCACATGTCAATTACTCAATGGGTTCGGCCACGTCAGGGGATCCTCATCCGTAGTATACTCCCTCTGTTTTTATTTACTCTGCATAAAATGACGCGGGCGGGGGAGGGGGAGGGACGTCGGTTTGCTCTCAACTGCGGTCCCACAAGCGAGCGAAAATGCAAGACGAAGCGTGTTCCATTCGGTGAGCGACGTGCAGGGTCCAGCGTGCCGGGCTGCAACGCGAAGGAGACAAGAGCACTGTACAGTCAAAACCGATTGACCGGTCGTCACCGGAACCACTATTCACACCAGAACCTTCGCTGCTCGGCCTACACCAACCACTTCCCTAAAACCACACCTAATCTCCAGCCCCTTCCCCCACCTTTCGATCCCCTAGCCTGCATCAAGTGTCCCCTAGTTCGCCGGAAAGCCATGGTGTGCCGCAAGATCACGTACTACAAGATGCTGATGCCGGGGCGCCCTGCAGAAATCGCGGCGGCGGTCGGTGCCAGAGACCTCCGTTCCCATGCTCGCTTTGCGGCGGGCCAATCCCCGAGTTCTCTGGAGCCAAGCTACAAGGAGGAGGAAGCCGATCCAATGTTCATGGCGGAGGTCGCGGTGCAGAAGGCCCCCGATGGGTATGAGACGATGGACGTCGACTTCGTGCCGGTGTCCGAGTCCCCCATGGTGCAGGCGGACCAGCGGTTCAACCTGGCAATACTAAAGGAGGACTGGGAGGCAGAGGCTCAACTCGACGCGGAGCGCGCGCATGCCGCTGCCATCGAGGCTCTCCTGCAGGCGGAACCGGATGTCATGGATGTGAACCGGGCGGTAGAGGCTCAACTTGAGGCGGAGCGCGCGGATGCCGCTGCCATCGAGGCCCTCCTGCAGGCGGAACCGGACGTCCTGGACTTGAACCGGGCGGCAGAGGCTCAACTCTACGCGGAGCGCGCGGATGCCGCTCTCATCGAGGCCCTCCTACAAGCGGAACCGGACGTCCTGGACTTGAACCGGGCGGCGGAGGCTCGACTCGACGCGGAGCGCGCCGATGCCGCTGCCATCGAGGCCCTCCTGCAGACGGAACCGGACGTCCTCGACTTGAACCGGGCGGTGCTCTCGTCCGTGCAGAGCGCCCGCACGCTCCGCGTGAACAAGTAGCTGGAGGTCGAGGACAACCACGGTGCGGAGACACACGTCGGCAGCTACGGCTGGTTCGCGCCGACAGCCAAAGACGATGAGGTCGTCTCGTTCCGTGAGCAGTGATAGTTTTTCTTTATGTTGTTGTTTTTATGGATCTTTTGCTGTGTAAAAACATATATTGTTATGCAAGTCGCCTGACTTGGGTCAGTCTACCATTTCAGGCGGTTGGATGAATATCCTACGTCTCCTAACCCTTTTCCTCACCTCTTCTTCTTCCCCAACAGACCACCGCACGGGCTACGGATACTCCCCAACATGCGGTTGGATAAACATACTCTATGAACGAAAATTATGTGTAAGCGGTAGGATGGCTGAGTTTGGTTTGTTCACATGCGTCAACACGTGTCAGTGAGGGTGCGTTCCCTTGGTTGGGTTTGCGGAGTGCAGGAGCGACTGTGCATGTGAGGGTGCGGTGCGACCGCGGCGTGCAGGAGCGACCGTGTGAGGGTGCGGTGCGACCGCGACAGCCGTGCGCAAGTGTACCTCCTTTTCATTTTGAAAAATTTAGGCAAGCTTGGCAAAAATGTGTGGCGAAGTATGGCAATGCAAGGCCTAGACCCAAACAGGATAAGTATGTAGTACTACGTACTAGGAGTACTAGTGTTAAAAAAGAAAGGCGGGGTTTTCCTTCGTGGGATTAACCGATACAAATCCTCGTGTCACGTGTCAATTAATGCGTATTTTATTCTCCAAATCCCAAAGAGCTAACCATCTCACTCCTCATCGCTTGATTAATGCAGCGCCATGCAAACCAACCTTGTCACTTCTGCATGCATGTAGGGGATATTAATGTCCTTGGTTGCTAGTACGAGGCAAACCCCATCAATTTTGCCTCGATTAGTGTTAGTGGCCTTTTGCAAATTGTAATTTTGATATACTGGCCTTGTGTACAAAAAAATGGAGGTAGTAACTATATTTGACTTCCTTCCCCATTGCGGGGATGTCGACGATATCTCGAATGTTGAGGTTTGGCAAAGTGCGTTCGACGGAGAACACCATTGAGGGAGACCACGGTAAGTCATTCGCAAGTGCCGCCTGCAAGCCGAGACAACCGCCTTATTTGCATCCAGGAAGTCCGTTGAACCAAAGGACGCGTAAATGTACTAGTACTACTCGTACACAATAGCGTCGCCCGTCCAGCTTAGTGCGGTGAGATGGTTTATCGAAGAAGACGATGGAGAAGCGGAGTCAGCGAAGAGTGAAATAATGGTTGCTTCGTCCGTTCTTTGTGATTTGATGCCTCACTGCTTTGTGATTTGTGATAGAAGGGACAGGGGAGTACACTCTGCCCTCTATACTGTACATGCGTCCAAGCACGGGAGAAAGAGGAGAGACGTTGCATTTTTCTATTCCTTCAATCAATCAATCAGGGAGCTTCGGTTCCATCCTTTTGGCTTTGGCAACACCGTCCACAATGGTTCCCACGATGCCAAAAGCTATTTTCACATTTGGCTACACATTGTGGATGCCCTTAACCGTACCACTTGGTTTTGCTCATGTGTGCTATCTATACAAATCTCAATTATATAGATCTTAAAAATTATGGAATCAAGATTAGTAAAAAGGAGGTGATTTTGCCGCGCTGATGGTGGGGGAGGTTTCTTATTTTTAGAGGACGTTGCCCTGGCGGTTTGCTAACATGCGGTCCCACGTGTCAGTGCTTTACCAAGCCGATCTGCTTCCCACATGAGGCAGAACAACGGCAGAAGCAACACGTGGTTAACTTGAAGAAGATGAGGGAGAAGCGGATTCAGCAACGAGATGATGGTTGCTTCGTCCCTCCAACTTCTTTTTTTAGCATTATTACTTTGTCCCTCCAACTTAACTGCGGGAAAGGTGCAGCTTTGTGATTTGACGCCTCATTGCTCATTACTACGCCGGCGCCATGACTGGGTGCTTCACCCCGGCTGCTCTGCACTGTATTCCGGTATGGCACGTGGACCCGGTAGCTTGATGCCCCACATGTCGGCGAAAGGGACTAGAAGATTTATGAAAGCGAGTGCTCCACTCTTACGACGGAGGAGTACATGACACGACGTCCCAGTGAACTGTCACTTGTACTGTATATAGTACTATAGTTTTGCTGTTTCGCACGATCCATCGATACAAACCCGATTAAACAGGAAAGGGCGGGATTTTTCCCCCGCGGTATATGATACTGGCCATTCAAAGGCAATTTTAATGTATGCAAACTGAATAATTAAGTAACAATATGATATCTAGTAAAACTAAAAACACATATGATTTATTGTGTTAGAGTGTAGTAGTAGTGCTGTATTGCATAGTTGTTAGATGTAACATGCGAGAACGTGTAGAGATGTAGTTTTGGAGGGCCTATAGAGAGAAAAGCGTAATACGTTCACCGAACTTTAGAATAAGTTGATTACGGTCACTATATACGTTTTGTGGTGATTATACGGTCACTTGCTCACGGTTCAGCATCGGATTGCACTCTGTTGACCGGCCAAATAGTCTGCGTGGCACCATGATGACAAGTTAAATTGACCATGTTCCTTGTGGGTCCCACCTGTCAGTTTGCATAGGGAAAAGGTCAGATAAACACAAATTTATGCAGGCACGACAAGACTCCACTCCGTGCGCGGGAATCACCTGGTTGTGTATGTGTCTGTCAGGGCCTGATGTGTGCGCATGCACGTGTAGGTTGAGCACTTGAGTGTGAGAGTGTGTGTTGGTCGTGTGGTGTACTGGTGTGTGCATGCATGCGTGCGTGTGTGCGTGTGAGTGTTGCGTGCGTGCGTGGCTGCGTGTGTACGTGTGAGTGTTGCGTGCGTGCGTGGGTGCATGTGTTCGTGTGAGTGTTGCGTGCATGCAGTTCGTGTGCATGCGTGCGTGTGTATAATCACCACACCAGCTCCTGTGTGTTAAAACAGACGGCTCAGCATACCAATACAAGGCCACCTTGTCCGCTGTGCCCGCGGTCATGACTTCGAACAACCGTCCAATATTTTTTGGTCGTTTGTTTTCATTCTTACTAGCAAGATGCCCGTGCGTTGCACGTAACATCAAGATGCATTTGTATGACTAGTTTATCTTGTGAGAGAAAAGGATGAACGAGGGAAGGCCTTATTTGCAAATGTGGAGAGGTGTGTGGGTACATCTTAGGCAAAATTGTCATAGTTTCTTTCCTATCCGTCAGATATAAATCGGACGACCTATATTGCAGGATGGGAGGCACACCATCATCACCAACTCTGTTTTTAATAAGAGTGTATTTTATCCCTACTCTTATAAAAAGCATAGTCGGTGATGATCGTGTGCCTGCCATCCTACAATATAGGTCATCCGATCTATATCTGACGAATATGAAGGAAACTATGGCAATTTTGCAAAAAGATACCCACACCCCTCTCCACACTTGCAAATAAGGCCTTCCCTTGTTCATCCTTTTCTCCCACAAGATAAACTACTCATACAAATGCATCTTGATGTTCCGTGCAACGCATGGGCATCTTGCTAGTATTTTATAAGAGTGTAGATGTAGAGTAGATACAAGCTGACAGGTGGGCCCGATGGTAGTGAGATAATGTGATGCAACACTAGAGGTGCCACGTGGAGCGTTTAACTGGTCAAATAGTCATGTTTTGAGCAAATACAGAGTTGTATGGTGAGCCCTGACTGTATAATAACCACAAAACATAAATGGTGACCGTAATGAGTGGATTCTGAAGTCCAATGTACGTATCGTGCTTTCGCTTCAAATACAATGATCGTCACTATATATATCGCGAGAGAAAGATGAAACATGTGTGAATGTGCTGGGGGCTTACTTTTAGAGGACCTGGAGATAGTTTGTGTGCGTACGTGAAAGGGGCGTAGAGGAGGGGTATGCGATGAAGAGAGAGATGCTCTTCGTTTCTCTTTATTATGACTAACTTTATATATAGTATAAAAATATACAAATTCACAGTGCGGAATAAATATCATTGTGGGCACCATGCAATGCAAGCGTTCATACTCCTCCATATAACTTTGTAATGTTGTATATATGTAGAAATTCTAAAATATTTTTTTGGCCACACTTTATTCAAAAGTAATGTTGTATGCGAAATAAACGTGAAGAGAGGGCTTTTTAGATCAATGGGGTATGTGATGTAACATGTGTGAATGTGTAGTTGATGCATTTGGCAGGGCCTAGAGAGGTATGTGTGTGTATTACGTATTCGAGAGAGGCATAGATAGAGGGGCCGACAAGGGGGCGTGGGAGAGATAGCACGAGAAATGAGAGTGGTCTAGAGAGAGAGACGAATATGACGTCATGGCAAGAGATTCCCTTGAGTGTGTATATGCAAGGGGGGAGTGGATAGAGGCACCAGGAGAATATATTTTTTGTGTGGTGTCTGTGTTGGTATGTGTGGGTGTGAGAAGATAACGAGACATGGGGGCAGAGGGTGTGTCACCACGTGAGGTCCGGTGGGTCGAGGTGAGGCCCTTCGTTCGGTTCCGTCATGCGTCACATTGGTCGGCCCGTGACGCATTTAGGGAGACCCATGGATGACTAGTCGTCCAAGACAAAGATAGCATAATTGCGAAGGACTCTGTGTCCACTGACAAAGCCGGCTAGGATTTGTAACCCTAGGTTCTCGGACTAAGGTAACCCCTTTATCTCTGATATTACTATTCATCCAACCTAATTTTAAGGGGCATCCTACAGAATGCTCTGCTAGAATCATACCCGTCGATTAGGAAGAGAGGTGTGAGACAATGCGTGAGAGACAGGCCTAAAGATAATGTGCGTACAGGAGACACGTAGGCAGGTCTATGTATATAGAAAGGGTCGATGGGGATTGTGCGTGTGTATGCTTGCGAGAGGAAGAGTGCTTGTGATAAAGGTTAGTGAAAATAGTCGTAAATGGTTACGAGAGGGAGGGAGGGTTATATCGAGAGCATATGTGCGAGAAAGACACCTCGGGAGAGAGTGTGTGAGCATGTGTGAGAGACCACCGATGGAGACTTAAACTACACGTACAAGACTGCTATACACATTGATTAAAGATATAAATTGTATCCAAATATTAGGATGGGATCATGATATTTGCAATTCGCGTAAGGAACGGTCATTGATCCATCAGACATCTAGATTCTATCGAATTTGAGCATGTCTATGTTATTATTCGACACAATTGATCCGCATAGTTAGTATTTTGAACTACAGACAATGCATCGCTTTAGCAATCGAATATAAACGTGAGTATAGTTCATGTTGTGTGTGTAAACCACATTATACATACGAAAGTTGCACAATGAACATTATAAATAGCTACCTATGAACTAGCATACATTTGAATTCAACTTAAGGTGGTTTAAAAAAATCGAATTCAACATGAAGTCCATTCAATTATTTGAATTTGATATCATGGCATTTGTAAATCATACCTAAATTATGGGGGCACCAATCTTTGCTATGATTTTGTACATAATAGCATATGTAGTCGTGTACAAAATAGATTCTAATTTAGCTCCTCCATTCCAAAATAATCATAGTTATAGGATTTTCAAGTGTCAAAATTTCAAAAAGAAGCGGATAATTTAATGAGGTTTTCAAACATACAAGGTCAAATTTAACGTTGTCTATTTAGGTCAATCCTCAAAGTTCAAGAGTACTCTAAACGTGAATGCTTGTGTTTCAAAATTTCGAACAAATCGCCAAAAGAGCCTCTACTCGCCCAAAACCGCGTGAGACCAATGTTTGGTAGTACAAGGAAATTACTTTTCTAATAACTCCGACCCGTGAAACCTAGCGGCCCGATGTCCAAAGGTCTAAACCGGGGTAGGTTTGTAGCTTCATCTAGACGCCACGCAACCGCCTCCGAAAAACATGCATACACAATGGCCGCCTAAGCACACATGCGCGTGGCCGAAATCGCTCCAGCCCACTATTTGGGACACCTGGGATTACCATCCTACCCCCGACCCGCAGTAGGTACGAAATTTAAGAGGGGGGCAAAGTTTGTACTTTCCCCAAATTTCAAACAAGCGCGTCCCATCTTCTGTTCAAAAAGCCAAAAACAAGCGCGTCCCAGACCGAAACATGGTTCTCCTCCCTCCCCCCCGCCCACCCATCCGATTCCCCATTCGTACTCCGTGGGCGCAAAAACTACCTCTCCACCAGCCGCGAAACCCCGGCGTCCTCCGTCCGCCACCCCATTCCACCCATCAACCGCCGCCCTCCTCCATCACGCCGGAGCCGATACCCCGTCGTCGTCCACCGCAACCTCAACCGCAACGCTCTCCACGGCTAGTAGTTGAAGCCGAGGCCGAGCCGTCCGTACCCGAGCCAATTCAACCACGCCGTCCTGCGCCTCACCGCCGCCGCTCCAACTTCACCACCCTCCACCGCACCGGAGTTGTTCCTGCTATGCCGTCCTTCGCTGCCTCAGATCTGCTTCCCCTCCGCCGACATACGGCCACGGCAACACAATCAACAATTTGGCCATGGGTTCGTCCAAGCATGCACCCTCCAGATCATCGGTTTCCCCGGTAAAAAGAAGAAGATCGGCGCGACATGTGGAGGGGACCACACCGGCAAACGAAAATGGTACTCCTCTTCCCTTATTCATGCAAATCTTACGTGTCTGCTTGCACGGTGTTCATCCCAGAGAAGACACTAGTTGACCGCTTCTTCTTGATACTAGATGTTCCTAGTAACTCACGATGCACAAGGTTTCTCCTCATATACTATTTCACCTTAGCTAGTGGTTCGTCGCCCCCCTGAATTTCAATTCCTGGTCAGTTGATTCCCAATTAACGGAAGCATTCCCTGGCGTAATAGGCGCTAGTCCGCCTATTACGCCGGGGAAGCAGCGCCTCGGTGTTTATCTTAGGGGCGTGTGGGGCCTAGAGCTACTGGCGCCCGATCTGGAGGTCGGCCGGGATTAAAGGGATGGCCTGGGGGCGCTGCCAAGCACGGCGGTGGTGTGAGGTCGAGGGGAGGGCGGGGCGGCGGACGCAGGGGTATGGGCCGGTGGTCGCTGGCGGTTCGAGAAAGATCGTCAACAGTGACTGGCGGGAGGTAGATGAAGGCCATCTGCCCCGTTCCTTATAGATCGGACGGTTCATTAAAAAAATTGACTGACCTATTTATTTTCAGTCGACTGTTATCTTGACATGACCACATGTGGTGGTGTGCTGGAGGAGTACCTGCATTTCCCAGCCATCCCTGTGCTCATATATTACAAAATCATATGGAGTAGAATCTAATTTTGTTTGCCAGGCAATGGTAGTGCTATCATATGTCTCTTGTCATTTATTTTTTAGCCACCTGCTATCTGCTACTTTTACAGTGCGTTAGTTCTGCACACACTTCACCCGTACTCTCACTATTGTTTTTTATGCATGGGTGTTTCAGACTCTACCAATCAGTTGATAGAAGCACGAAATAAAAGAGAGAAGCAGCTCCAGATTTCCTCGGGCTTAGGCAAGACACGTTTCAGCGTTATAAAGGGTGCAGTGTCAGTAGATGGAGACGGTAAAAGTAGCTCTGGAGTTGATGATCTCGCTCGCCATGAACCACCATCCCAGGTGCTTTCTTTAACTTCGCGGTGTCATATGTGGTTGCATGTTGCATATGGTGTCTAGCTTGTATTCAAAAGGCCGAAGTCAGTCTTTATTAAGATAAGGAAAGATATTTTTTACATGAACCACCATCCCGTGAGCACTAGAAGACAAATAGCTAGTCAGGGCACTGGCCGAGCCAGTGACAAGCCCAGCAAAGAGAGGCATCACCTAGAAGCCAACTAAAAAGCCGCGATGGTGGAAAAGCAGCCCGCCTCCCACCAGGCTCTCAGGTCCTAGATGATCATGCTCACCACCCCAGCCGGATGTCTAGCTTGTATTGCTTCCAATTTGGTTAAATTGCATCTGCTTAGCTTACACATTATACCTTTGAATATGACATGCCTTTCTGTTTTTGGTACATACTAGTACATCTGTGTATTAACCATGTTCTTACATCAAACTAATGTTCTTGTGTATCCCTCATCAATCACTTATGATGAGGCAGTCAGGCAAGTGGATTACTCCTCATTTAAAGAATGCAGCATCAGCCTCCCGACATGATTCTCAAGAAACAGCAAGGCTAGATGAAGATAGTGAACGTAGCTCTGTAGTTGATTACCGCATTTCCCCTACACTAGCATCGCAGGTGCTTGCTCTAACTTGGCAGCGTGATATGTGGTTGCATGTTGCATATGGTGTCTAGATTGTAATTTTTCCAATCTGGTTAAACTGCATGTGTTATTCTGCTTAGCTTATACATTACACCTATTAATGTGACATGCCTTCCTGTATTTAGTACATAGTACATCTGTCTATTAAGCATGTCCTCACATAAAACTATTGTTTTTTTGTATCCCGCATAAATCAATATGACGAGACACCTTCAGTATATGCAGTGTGATATTAGTTGCATCTTTGATATGATTTATAGCATGCGCTGCTTCTAATTTTTTGAAATGCCATTTATGATGGGACACTTTTAACTTGGCAGAGTCATATTGGTTGCATCTTTCACGTGGTGTCTAGCTTGCATTGCTTCTTATTTGGTGAAATGGTTTCTGCTTAGTTTACACAAATAGTTGTGAATATGCCATGCCGTCCTGTTTTCGTATTATTCCATCCTGGAATCATGTGTTTGCCTTACATCAAAGTAGTGATTGTCAGTATCATGCACGAATGAGTTCTGAAGAGTGAATTTTATTGCTTTTTCTTGTCGGTTTTACTTGACAATTCAAAATCAATAAAGCGGAAGGAAGTTAGCAAGGCAGCGGATGAAGGTGCTCCTTCCAAATGGAGGGCCTCTACAGATTCTACTCCTCCATCCCCCCAAGATGATTTCCAAGACAACAAGTGCATAGACACTCAACGTAGTTGTGTTGGTGATGAGCACGCCTCCCCTAGTGCACCATCAAAGGTGCTCCCTCTAACTTGGCACTTTTATATGTGGTTGCATGTTATGTATGATGTCTAGCTTGTATTGCTTCTAATTTTGTTGAATTGCATCTGCTTACTTTACACATTATACTTGTGACTAAGACACGTGTTCCTGTTTCTAGAACATACAATATCTGTCTATCACACCATGTTCTTACATCAAAGTACATTTGTTCTGAAGAACTAAATTGTTATTCGTTTTTCTTGTCGGCTTGACTTAACATGGCACAGAGAAAGAGGAAGCAAGACAGAACGACAGGGAAAGGGAAGCGCAACAATCCTGCAGATTCTGCTGGTACTGATGGTGCAATAGAAGGTCAAAGTCCAGCGGAAAATTGTACCAACAGGGTATCCCATGCTACACGAGCTGCAGAACAAGCTAAACAGAAACAAATAGCTGCCACCAAACAAGCAGAGACAACCCTAGTTGTTGCAACACCTTCCACAGTACCACCAGCTACACGATTTACTCGTTCGTCAACTCAGCTAGCAGCACGTTCCCAAGCTCCCTTGCCACCTGACACTACGTCCGAAGCACTCTTGACACAAGATGAGTTGGCAAGATTAGATGAACTTGTGAGCTTCAACAGCAAGAAGGTAGTTGCTGGAGTCAAGTTACAGTTGCATGTTTCTTTATATGTAGTCTCATAGTTTGATGTACACTAACACTTCCTATGTTTGTTGTTGGACTAGCACCTAAGCGCAAGAGGAAACAAACATCAGGGATAATGCTCGATAGGTTAACTAAATCTAGAGGAGGAAGAATGGAGATCCATTTTGAGGCAGGTTTAAAAAGGCCACGTGATGCTATAGAGTCAGCCAAGTTAGTATCAGAGGCAGCGGTTGCTGTTAGGTGTCATGTACGTATCCTCCCAACATGGATTCAGTACAGGAATGACAAAGACGAAACCCAGTTCAACGCCTTCCTCGACCATGTATCTGTAAGTATGGTTATGTATGGAAACTAGTAATATCATCTTGCTGTGTCCAATACTTTCTAGCTTGCTGATAATGAGACTCCCATAATTTTCAACAGATGAGGTTCAAGTTGGATAGCCAAGATGATGCAACCAGACAAGCTTGCACCCATGTTTTCAAGTCTGCTCTGCGACAGTCAGTATAACTTGAGGAAAACTCACTTTGAAGGCAAGGCTAACAGTGAACTTGCCCAAACATCTCCAGTGGAAAATATATCTGATGAAGACTGGAGAGGCCTTGTTAAACACTGGTCCGATCCGAATTATCAGGTACATTATATATATGTCATCAAATCACATGTTGAAGTCCTATTTACGCATGTGCCACACAAATCTATCTTCTTGTAGGTGAACTGTTCAAAGAACAAGGCCAACCGTACGAAAGTGAAATTCCAACAGACGACAGGATCTCGTAGCTATATTGCACACTGCGAGGCTCTTGTAATTAGCTGTTGTTTCACTCTTTTCGCTATACCATATTATCATATCTATATTGACTTGTTCCAAATGCAGAGGAAAGCCCGCAAGGACCAAAAAGTACCTGAACCAAATGCTGTGGAAATCTTCAAGGACTGTCACACCAGCAAGAAGAAGGGCATGACTACACTAGTCAAAGCCGCTGTTGTAAGTCCTTAATCCTGATGCCTTTTAACTACTACTTACTCTGACTTGTGCCTTGAACTGCATGGTTTGCAGCCAATGTCTATTACTCTTTTCAATTCTATACACAATTGTCTTAGCGTATCATTGCACCTTACATGGTTTAAAAGAGAGAAGTGATGTTCCTTTGATCTTGACTTGTAATCTAGTTCTGTGCTGGACTTGCCCACACAACATTACAATTGCTTGTTTGTCTGTTCTCAGTTGTTTTGTGATATGAATGATGTCATACTATGCTTACCATATTATAAACTTCGTCTCTTTATCCTTAGCCCTCAATACAATGTGAAGAAATAGACAATACATTAGCGATGGTACATGGTCATATGTTTGGAACCTGGTTTTATTATGTACTTTGCAATAAAATACAACTATTATTTTATATGGGTTCACCAGAATAAGTTCTGTATATAGACCAAAGCTATTTTGTTTGGTTTTGCTACCTCCGTAATATCTTCTATTCTGGTACTACTAATGTAAAACCACAACTTTTCAGCGAGCTATGGAAAAAATGGTGGAACCGCCACCTTTTGAAGGTGGCGAGACAACTATAACCGCAATGTCAGCTCTTGCTGCTGTGGGTCAGTACCTGTCCACTAACAGTGCCAAAAGCACGTTCCTGCGTAATACTGGGTTGGTTGTTAAGGCAATCTCGTCCAAACTGCCTCATGATCAAGATATGCAAGCTCAAAACAATGTTGTATCTGCGCTCCAGACACAAGTCCATTCCCTAACAGAGACCCTTTGTGAAACAAGGAGAGACATTGTTCGATGTTGTCTAGATATGCATGGTTTTGAAACCAGACTATCAGACATTTTCTATGTTGTTCAGGAGTCTAGGAGAACTGAAGGCGAAGGTTATGGTGCTCCATCGGACAATACAGCATGAAAACGTAATAGTCAGGTCAAATGAACTGAGCTTCTGAACTTCTGGTGGTGCATTTATCTGCTAGACGGTTAACTTTTATGCCAACCATCCTTTTGTTTTATAGTTGTAATTTGTTTTGGTGGGATACAAAATTTGTTCTTAACGTGCAGCCACCGGCTGAAGAAAACAGCAAGCCATTTTTGTATAGTGTAGGGTGTTCCCTATATTTGCACTGGTGGCAAACTTTGATGCCCACCGGCTGTAGTTAACATGGGCCTCCTACGGGCCGTAGAAACAATGGGCCTTCTAAGGGCCGTAGAAACAATGGGCCTTCTACGTGGCATAGAAACAATGGGCCTTATACGGGCCGTAGACACAATGGGCCTTCTATGGGCCGTATCATCAATGGGCCTTCTACGGGCTTATGATCGGTTGGCCAAACATGGGCCAGTAACAGCCCACATTATGGCTGTAAATGGGCTAGAGTTGAAATCGTCCGTTCATGGGCCGACCATAACGGGCCGTCGTTAATCGGCTGTATTTTGATGACGCTAGGAAAACGGCCCAACGTATTAACGGGCCACAAACGGGCCGACTGCAACCACGGGCTGAATTTGGCCCACAAGCAGAAAATGACAGTAACGGGCCGTAAGTAAACGAATGTGGAAATGAGCCCAAGAATAAATGGGCCCCGAGAAGGCCGAAAGATAACATGGGCTGGAAACGGCCCAATGGAATAATGGGCCGTTAATGGGTATAAAGTGATACACTGTTCATTACGGGCCAGTTTCACCACGGGCCGTTAATGGGTATAAAGTGATACACTGTTCATTACCGGCCAGTTTTACCACATGCCGTTAATGGGCCGAGAGTAATAAGGGCCTCATATGGGCTGAAAGACGTCATGGGCCATACATGGGCCGGAAGTTAAAACGGGCTGGAATTATATTGGACGGCCCAGATGACGCTACTGGGCCTAATTCGGTTAGGCCGTAAACAGGCCCTGGGTTAGCGGGCTGTCAATGGGCTATATGTGAACAAGCTGTTAACAGGCTTGCCGTGGGCCGGCCCGCCACCTTTTGACCAAGTCAAACGGGCCGGCCTTTTCACAGGAATGGGCCTCTGTTGGGCCGTGCCACGTGTCGACGTATCATAGGCGCTTTGTGTCCAATGAGTGGATGACATCTGTCCCAACGGTGAGCCGACACGTGTTTCCTCCAGCCAATGATGATTTTACACGTGGAAAATCCCCATTGGTCGGGGCTGTTAACGGGTTATCGGATCCAAAACCAGACCCGATAGCTTAACGGCGTTCCGTTACGGTGGATGCCACGTGTCGGTCACCCTTGACGAAAGCACTTCTATGACGCGCGATTTATCGTCATGGAAGTGGAAACTTACGTGATGATAGTTTTGGTAATGTCATGGAACACTTCTACGACAGCACATGTATGACTATCTTGATTGTGTCATAAATTTGTCATGGATGTACATGCATGACAAAAAATGCGACCTACTGTAACAAACACGTATCATCACGGAAGTGTATTTTTTTGTGGTGTATGCTATAACCATTCAAACACTGGAATCACTCTCGTTTGTTGAGTTTTTCCCCAGTTTCTAGAATCATTCCCAGTATTTGCATTTTGTTTGCACCCATCATTGTGTCAGTCTACCATGGGTCCCATCCATTTCCAATGAGAATCAAACTCATCCATTGTGTTGTCTTCAACAAGGTAGTCCACATCTTCCATTCTAGTATAAGTATGCCATTCCTTCGTACTTCGCCAAACGATTGTTGGTGAATTGCCTTAGGATGGTATTGAGAGTTCCGGTGATCCCTGAATCAAAAGTAATTCTTTTCGCCACTTAAGGGAATAGTTCTACGAGTCACCTCTCCAAGGTGCCATGTTATGAAATCATGGTCATCTATTCCCTCGCCACTTTGGAACCCTCGTCAATTTGCTTCTTCTGTCCTTCTCGAGGTGTGTTTTGTCTCTTAGCTCAAGAGATGTTTCTACGTCTCATTTCGTGAGTTGATCTTGTGATCATTAAGATAATCCATCCTTGTAGAGTTGCTTCGCTCTTTTGCCCTTCTCGTGTTGGGTGAAGATCTCAAAATCAAAGACGTCAACACCAATGTGATGCAATGGATTAACATCTTCGAGAAGGACAGTTGGATCGTGGAGATTGTGATAGTTTGTGTCCCCTCTGTCTTCTTACCTCACATCTTGAATCTCGGGCACAAGATTCTTTGTTTAGTGGGGGTGAGTTGTCACAGCCCTAGAATACCTGAGTGAAATAGTTGCATCGGCACTCATGCATCATCTCTAAAATTTCTGAAAGTTGAATTGAGGTTTGAACAAACCCTCAGAATCAGTTCAAAAATAATCAACATTTAATTCTCATCAAATGAGTCCAAGGAAATGTTCCTGTTACTCTGTGAAAATATTGGTAAGAGGTAAAATTCAAACCAATATTTTTGGAATCACAGAAATATTTGTTTTGGGCCTTTGAATTAAATCAATGACATATTTGAGTTGGATTTATTTTTGTTATATAAGAAATAAAGTTCAAATATTTTTGTAAGTTGCCTGTGACCTCGGACTAGTTTCTGAGCTCACATAACAATTTACAGAAAGTTTAAAAAATGATTTGATGTTTTAAATAAAATCAAAACAAAATACAGAGAAATAGAAAAGAGAAATAAAAGACAGAAAGCATAGAGAGAGAAACCCACCTGGACCTTACCTGGCGGCCCAGCCTACCTGACCACCCCCTCATGTCGTCTTCCTCCTTGCCAGGAGGATGAGCGCGCGTGCCCGGCGCGTGGTCGCCACACGCCGGCCACCTCCACCTTGCCTAGCTGCCTCCCCTTCGCCCTGGACGGCCCTGGACAGGACACGCTACCCCCTGGATACTCTCCCCCTCTCTCCCATGTCTCTCTCTCGTATGCCCTCTCTCCCAAGCATCACCAAGCGGAGCTCGTCGCCGCCGACACCGTTCACCACGGCCACCGGGCGTCCCTTGTCCATCCAGTGTGTATAGTGGCTCCGTCGTCGTCATTATCATCTGCCCAGCCGAAGGAACCAAGCATATCTGCCCTAAGACAAGTGGCTCGTAGTCATTCCCCTTCTCGGATGCCCGAGATCACCGCCGATGCCCCGCCTCCTCCAGGCCTTCCCCGAGCCCGCTTTGGCGTCCCCTGCACTCGCTGTGAGCTCCTCCGCCTTTCCCCCTCCTCCCCGAGCTCGTTCGTATCTTAGCCATGCCAGCTGCCGTACCCGAGCTTCGCCGTCCGCCATGGTCATTGCTCCCGCAGCGACCATATGCACCTCCGCTCGAGCTTGTGCCTCCGGCGTGCTCCTGGAGCAATGACGAGTCCAACGCAGCCCCTAGCTAGCTTCCCTGTGCACTGGAACCACGCGGCCACGCATGCTCGAACTCCAGCGGCCGCAAAAGGGCTCGCCACCGTCAGCTCCGGTCACCCCAGCTGTTGCCGCTTGTTGCTTTGGATGCGCCTCACTCCCAGGAACCCGTAGGAGCAAACCGCGCATCGAATGGTGCTCCGTAGCGAGCGTACGGTGCACCTCCACCGTCGGCCATGGTCGTCGCCGGTTAGCCTCCGGCGAGCTGACGTGGCGACGTCTTTAGCCGCAAACAGTCACGCTAATTAACCCCTAGTGACACTAACAGACGGGCCCCACCTGTTTAATTAAGCAGCTAACGAAAATAGTTAGAACTAATCTAATTTGACTGGACCCACACGTCAGCAGTGCCTTTGCTGACGTGGCCGTTGACCGGTCCCACCTGTCAGCTACCCTGACTAGCACTGTGTCCCTGAACAGTGGGACCCACTGGCCAGGTTTGACCTGGTCAGTCTCCATTGACTCGCTGATGTCATGCTTGCACAACGCTGACGCAGTTAAACATTTTCTAGATTTAAAATAATTCAGAAAATTCCAGAAAATAGTGTTAACTTCAAAAAATCATAGAAATTAATGTGTAACTCCAAATGAAAAGATTTATATATGAAAAATGATTAGAAAATACCAATCTATCCATCTGTACCATTTTCATGCATGTTAGAACAACTTATAGCTGTTGTTTAGGACCAATCATATAAATGGCATTTGAATATCCACATATGGAGTTTGAATTTGAATCTTGGATTCAAACCAACTCCATTTAACCTATTGCTAGTTGCATTAGCTCAAATCACAGCATATTTACATGTCATGATCATGCATCATATTGTGCATTGCATTGATTGTAGTCCTTCTCTGTTGCTGGTGGTTGTTCCCTCTCGATAGACGTGTTCCCACGATGAGTTCGATGACACTGATGAAGAGCTATACTATCTTCAGAAGTGCCAGGCAAGCAAAACCCCCTTGTTCATTTCGATACAATTCCACTCTCTCATTCCTTCTCTCTTTTATTGCATTAGGACAACAATGATTCATCTGTTACATGCTGCGGTAGTTGAACCCCTTTTCCTCTGCATGACCTGTCATTGCCATATAAATAGATGAAACCCACTGGCATGAGTAGGAGTTGTTTGAGCTCTGATGTGCCTACTCATTCATGCTTGTTTGTCATGCCTGCTACTGCTTAGAGTTGAGTCAGGTCTGATTCATCGGGGATGAATTGGAATGGTGATGAACATGTCCTACTGTGTGTGAGCTAAGTGTGTGAACACGATTTGGAAAAGGTAGCAGTGAGAGGCCATGTAGGAGTACATGGTGGGTTGTCTCATTGAAACCGTCCTCAGGAACTGAGTTCTGTGTTTGTGATCCATGAACATCTAATACCACGCGTTGGGCCCGAAACCAATGGACCCTCTCGACTTATTAACCGCCCCTGTCCTCTGTCCAGGAGTTGCAAGTAGTTTTTGGTGTTTGTAGTATGTTGGAGGCCGTGCGTAGCGCTAACCCGAGGGGTGGGCTGTGATGCAGTAGGCACGTGGCACGGTGTACCGAGTCACCCGTTTAGTGCCTCGGGAACCCTACACACATCGTTCGGGGCCGTATGTGGAAACCTCGGCCGGACTCCCTGCGGATGGAACCTGAATAGGCGATACACCTGGACTAGGGACTTGTGTGGTTAGTCAGGTCATGGACGACACCCTCGCCAGGCTTCCAATAGAAGGTTGCCGAGATACATAACGTGTACATGGCGGTAAGTGACGAGAGCGTGTGTGAAGAAGTACACCCCTGCAGGGTTAACATCATCTATTCGAATAGCCGCGTCCGTGGTAAAGGACCTCTGGGTTGCCTATACAGTTCATCGACAAGTGAATGTGGATACTCTAAAATGCACAAGATAAGCGTGAGTGCTATGGATGGCATTCTCGTAGGGAGACGGGAGCGGATCCATAGTGGTGTATTGATATGGTGAATATGTGGACTCGTGTGCGCCACCTCAAAAGAGCTACTTGCAGTCGTAGTTTAGGATAGCCACCGAGTCAAAGCTAGCTTGCTGCAGTTAAACTCCACCACCCCCTTTGTTGATACTGATGCATATGTAGCTAGTTCTGATGTAAGTCTTGCTGGGTACATTTGTACTCACGTTTGCTTAATTTATGTTTTTGCCGAGAGACTTCAGTCTCACTAGTAGTTCCGCGTGGACTTCGACGTTTAGCTTGTAACCTCAGCTACGAGCTTGTACCTTGGGAGGGTCTTCTAGATAGTCAGGCTTCTTAGCCCTTTTCAGTTGTAGTTTTTTGTACTCAGACATGTTTAAGCTTCCGCATGTGCTTGATGCTTGTATGACTTGAATGCTGGGTCATCAGACCCATGTTTGTAATATCTGGCTCTTCGGAGCCTAATGAATAAATACTTTGAGTCATAGAGTTTTGTTGTGATGCCATGTTGTATTTGCACATATTGAGCATATTGTGTATGTTATTGAAATGCTTGGTATGTGTGGGATCCGACAACCTAGTTGTTTATTCTTGGTAGCCTCTCTTATGGGGAAATGTCTCCTATTGCTTCCACTGAGCCATGGTAGATTGCTACTGCTCCGGAACACCTAGGCTGGCCGGCATGTGTCCTTCTTCGTTCCTGTGTCTATCCCTTCGGGGAAATGTCACGCGTTGTTCCTTTAAGTCCTTGTAGCTTGCTACAACTTGGGTCCATACGTTGATGACCGACACATTCGTTGCTGGGTCATGTATGCATGTCCCTATAAGTTAGTGCCACTTTGGATTCACGACTAGTCATGTTGGCCCGGGTTCTCTGTCATAGATGCTAGTGACACTATCATATACGTGAGCCAAAAGGCACAAACGGTCCCGGGCCAGGTAAGGTGCCACCCGTGGGAATACCGTGCGTGAGGCCGCAAAGTGATATGATGTGTTACATGCTAGATCGGTGTGACTTAGGATCAGGGTCCTAACGCAATTGCATTTTTATCAGTACCGGTTTCAATGGCTATTAATTCTGTTGCATTTAACCGTTGTATCCATTTTTAAACAGTTGTATTTCAATGGCTACAAACTTACAAAACATGACTTAGGATGCTGTTAAGCCTGTTGCAATTAACAGTTGTATCCATTTTTTAATCTGTCCTTTTGCTGTTGTTCTACTCTTTGCAATGAAGAAATACTAGAGATGCTACCCATTTGCTATTTTTAATGGATGCTAACCCTGTTGTACTTAGCGTGCATTTCCATGTAATTACGCAGGGCCATAATGGGCGATCCTTTTGTTTGCCGTCAAGGTTAGCTGCATCCTATGTCTTACAGTATTTTACATCATTTGTGCAATTGCAGTTTGGCTTCTAACATTTACTTGCTTCTTGTAGGTACACATGTCGGCGGCACTGATCCACTCTTCGACCCGGAGGAACACCTCACCTCCGCTGCGGCCAACTTGGGGCAGGCTCTTGTCCATATGAAGTGACCCAGCCACTACCCCTCAGGGACTTACCAAGTATGAACTCATTAGTTGAATCTTACCAATACCAGTTCCAATGGTCATGTTTTGTACGGTTCATGTATTAAGCATGTTGTAGTAAACACACCTAGCCTGTCTTATCTATTTTCCCTACCTTTTAATAGACAACAGGGCCATTCTCTGCTCTAGTAGCACCTGCCTTGCGATGTTTAACTCTGACAATTTCATTTATATCAGTACCAGTTTCAATGGCTATACTAGGTTATCTGTTGGAGTAAACAATTTTATCCATTTTTTAATCCGTCCCTTTGCTACCGTGCTACTCTTTCGCAATGAAGATATCACTACAGATGCTGTCGTTTTATTACCATTTGCTATTTTTGGTGGATGTTAACCCTGTTGTAGTTAACATTGGCTTTACATGTACTTACACAGGGCTACAATGGGCGATGTTGTTGTTTGCCGTCGAGGTTAGCTGCATCCCATGTTTTGTACACCATCTGTTCCTAAATATAAGTATCTTTAGAGATTCCAATATAGACTACATACGGACCAACATGAGTGAAATCTAGATTCTAATCTAAACTATATCTATAATTCTATATACATCCGTATGTAGTTCATATTGAATCTCTAAAAATACTTGTACTTAGGAACGTAGGTATCCCGTTGTGGTATGGCCAAAGTGTTCTCCTGTGTATTTGTTGGGGCCTACCCCAACGATGCCCGGTAGCATGTATGGGCTAGGCCCCGGGGCTCTTGCCGGTGTAACAAACATTTGCATTTGTTGACCAGACCCATACATAGGCATGCGGATGATCATATATCCAGCACCAGCATGTAATGCAAGGCCGAGCCAGAGAAACCGCTCTTCGTGAGATCAAGGAGTGGATCAAGGAGACCAAGCCAACATACAAGACAGAGATTCTAAGGAAAGTGTCCTTTGCTGGTCGGGCGAGTCTGGCAAGGTTGACACAGCTAACAGGAGCAAAGCCAAACCACGCCAGCTGCACCTCCGGGGCGACCGGAGACTGGAGCGCACACCCCTCCAAGAAGGCCTGGCAAGCCCTGCCCACGGCAGGCACAGGCCAGTTACCATCGCTCCACCGCATCGCGATGGCAGTCACTTGTCGATGCGGTGTCGAGCCCCCCAGGTGACTAAGTGGCTCTCACTAAGCATGTGGCAGCTCGATGGAAAGTAGATCACATTCATTTGACACCCGTCCAAGGGCGTGTCAAGATGATAAGTAGAAGGTGGCTAAGCGGCGACATAAGCTTGCCGGGGATGCACCCCCGCGTGCCACCTAAGATAACATTTATGGCATTTTGTCCTAAGTGCCAGAGTTAGGTATGATAGCACTGTTAGCTATCTAATCATGAGATAATGATTGTTTTGCCACTGTGGTTACCCCTTGAGCTATAAAAGGAGGTCCAAGGCAACCTAGAGAGGGATTCAGACCATCACATACTTGTACGCATGTAGCAGCTCTCCCCGAGGCCACCTTGCCGGGCTTGAGCGATGCACGTCGTCGCGTTCATCCATCCAATGCATCAAAGCAGGAGTAGGGTTTTACGCTTCTCAGCGGCCCGAACCTGGGTAAAAACCATCGGAGTCTCATTGTTGTGCTGCCTCATGGCCTCTGCTCTTTATGCAATGTGATCTCCCCCTTGCCGAACCACAAAGGGTCTGTGGCCCCATAGGTGATCGTGTTCACCCATGATATCTTTGGCGCGCCAGGTAGGGGGAATCGCTTGCGCGAACCCGAAGTTGTGAACATCGTGTCGATCTTCATCATCACCTTCTACGTCCACAGCGCCCAAGAAGAAACCCGGTGCGACCACACACCCCTCCACTTCGAAGGCCCCCTCACACGCAGCCGCGGACACCATAGACGTCACACGGCGCTGGGTGAGGCGGGTGCTGTGGACGACACAACCAGCGCAGGTGGTGCCGTCGTTGCGTTCCCCGTGGCCGAAGCTGGAACAGGAAACGCCAAGGCAACATCTGCAGCGTCCTGACGAGCTTGGCCCAGAAGCCGTGGGTGGAGGGAACGCTCAGTCTCCACCTCCCCGCCGCACCAGCGGACGCAGTCGCAACAACGACACCCGCTCTGGCGCAAGCCACGATCCTCCATCTATGCTCGGCACGGGCGTGGCTGTAAGGCATACACCTTGTCGGCAACAAAATGGGCAAGACGAGGCCCCAGACAAGGCCATCGACCCCCAAGCACAGCCTCCTCATCGACAAACCACCTTTGAGACTAGTTCACGGCGGCAAGAATGAGGCGACGCTCCTACTGGTTCTACCAGGAGTTGAGCAACGTTGTGGTCTGCCTCGTTAGCCATGCCAAGCACAACCAAGGAAGCAATGGCACGAGCTCAACTCCTGCTAAATTTTCCACCAGTAGCTGACAAGATGGATGAGCGGAGAGCCACCATTCAGAGCTTGATCGGCTTTGCTGAAGCTGGTAAATCACAGCATGCAGAGCCATCTCAATGCCCGCGAATGACAACGGCAGCACGGGCTGATGGCCATGTCGAGGGGGCCACACTGACAGTGCAGTCCCCTCCGCGACACCAGACCCAAAGGCAGCCACGGCAAGAGAAGTGCGTTGACGAGCCCGACGAGACATCGATGGCCTCGTCTGGCCCGCACCCACCGGGATCAGCGGCGGGTTTAGGAAGATCGGCAAAAGAAGATGCGCGCATCACTAGAGGGATGCCGGGAGGCACGCCGTCAGTCCGTCAGGTGCAATGGCCCAGATGTTAATGAACCCGCGTCCAGTGATGGAGGGTACTTGCCTTACGAGGTTGGGTGCCATGTCTTAACTCATGAGCTGTAGTAGGTCCGTTGGCCATCTTCCCGAGTCTTCAAGCCTGAACTACCAGAAAAATACGATGGAAAGTTAAACCCGGCAGAGTTCTTGAGCATTTACACAATTGCCGTTCAAGCTGCCGGGGGCAGGGATGAGAAGGTGTTCGCCAACTACTTCCCTTTGGCACGCAAGCTAAATGTGAGGTCATGGCTGATGCACCTGCCGGAGAACTCTATTTCATCGTGGGCAGACTTGTGCAATGAGTTTGTTGGTGCCTTCACAAGTGGCCACCAAGAGCCTGGACAGCCCAGTGATTTGCAAGTCCTTCCGCAGAAGGAAGGGGAGGATTTACGTAAATACATACAGAGGTTCAGCCGAGTACAACGTAACATTCCAGAGATACACCCAGCAGCAGTGATTGCTGCGTTCCATTCAAACGTGCGAAACAGGAGGATGCGAGCCAAAATGAATGTCCGGCTGCCCAAGACCGCCAATGAGTTGTATACCTTCGCGGATAAGTGTGCTCGGGCCGAATAAGGAAGGCGACTCCCCAGGGAAGAGGCTGGTGTCGAAATTGATTCGGATGATGACGACGAGGCCACCAACCTGAAGAGGAGAAACCAGAGGCGCAATAGGAAGCGCAAAGAGAAGGCGGTATTGGCCGTTGAGAGCTCTGGTGATCCTAGTGCTGGCAAGAAAGCCAAAACCGAGGCCCCGGGCAAGGGAGCTGCCACTTGCGCTGTTTTCCGGGAGGCTGTGGCAGTAGGAAAGGCCAGGCAATCTGACGGGCCATACTTCAAGATCCACCGCACCAAAGGCCATGATCTCCAAGAGTGCCACCAAGTTGAGCAGCTTGTTAAGAAGCAGAAGGCCGAATATGAGAAGCACTACGGGGAGAGAGAGGCCAAGAGGGTGGTGGCGGGAATGGCCTTGGTGGTAGAGGAGGCCGCCGCGGCAAGACCCCACAGCAAAAGGAAAAACCTGCTAGAGGGCGTGAAAAGAAAAAAAAGGAGATGATGGGAGTGATGAAGAGTATGAGGAAGAAACCAGCGATCAAGAGTTCCAAAAGGCAACTGAAGACATGTGTATTGATGGAGGTGCATCCTCGCACTCCTCTCATTGCGAGCTCAAACAGTGGGCGCATGAGGTCAATGCCGTGGAGCCAGCTGCAAACTCCCAAAAGCCACTCAAATGGTCTCGCACGCCTATCATCTTTGACGAGGAGGGTCACCCTGACCGTACCACTTCGGTTGGGTGCTTGCCGTTGTTGGTTTCCCCAACAATCCGCAACCTCAAAGTATCAAAGATGCTAGTCGACGGTGGGGCTGGGCTGAAGTTAATCTCCCCAAAGTGGTAGGCAATCTCAAATCCCTGATGAAGAGCTCAAGGCTACAGGCACGCTTCAAGGAATCAACCCCGATAGGAGCCGGCCCAAAGGGAAGATTTGTTGGGAAACGTTGCATAAAAAAACAAAAAAAATTCTACGCATACACAATGATCTATCCATGGAGATGCATAGCAACGAGGGGGAGAGTGTATCTACGTACCCTGGTAGACCGTAAGCGGACGCGTTTCACAACGCGGTTGATGTAGTCGAACTTCTTCTAGCTCCGACCGATCAAGTACCGAACATACGGCACCTCCTAGTTCTACACACGTTCAGCTCGGTGACGTCCCTCGCCTTCTTGATCCAGCAAGACATCGAGGTAGTAGATGAGTTTCTTCAGCACGGCGGTGTGGTGACGGTGATGGTGAAGTGATCCTTGCAAGGCTTCGCCTAAGCACTACGAAAATATGACCGAGGGTGTAAACGGTGGAGGGGGGCGCCGACACGGGTAGGCAATTGTCTGGTATGTGCTAGGTGCCCCCTCCTCATATATATAGGTGGGAGGGAGGGAGGAGCAGCCATAGGAGGTGCCCAAGTAGGAGGAATCCTACTTGGAGTCCCTCCCAAGCCGCGCGCCCCCTTGCCATATATAACCGAGGTGGAAGGAAAGAAGGGGGGAGAGGGAAGGAAGTAGGAATCCTAATCCACACTTTCCTTGCCCTCCCCGTTTTCCTTCTCCTCCTCATAGGGCTGGCCTCCATAGGGGCGCACCAGGGCTGGTGTGTTCCCTCACTTGGCCCATAAGGCCCATATCTTTGCCAGGGGTGCCCGAAACTCCTTTCCGGTGACCCGATAAGTATCCGGAACACTTCCGGTGTCCGAATACCATTGCCCTATATATTAATCTTTACCCCCGACCATTTTGAGACTCCTATTCATGTCTGTGATCTCATCCTAGACTCCGAACAACATTCGGTCACCAAATCACATAACGCATTTAATACTATATCATCATCGAACGTTTAGCGTGCGGACCCTACGGGTTCGAGAACTATGTAGACATGACCAAGACACCTCTCTGGTCAATAACCAATAGAGGAACCAGGATGCCCATATTGGCTCCTGCATATTCTACGAAGATCTTTATTGGTCGAACCGTTATGATAACATACGTAATTCCCTTTGTCCATCGGTATGTTACTTACCCAAGATTCGATCGTCGGTATCTTCATACCTAGTTCAATCTCGTTACCGGCAAGTCTCTTTACTCGTTCCATAATACATCACCTCATGACCAACTCCTCAGTCATTTGCTTGCAAGCTTATGATGTGTATTACCGAGAGGGCCCAGAGATACCTCTCCGATACTCGGAGCGACAAATTCTAATCTCGATCTATGCCAACTCAACAAACACCTTCAGAGATACCTATAGATCATCTTTATAATCACCCGGTTACGTTGTGACGTTTGATAGCACACAAGGCATTCCTCCGGTAACCGGGATTGCATAATCTCATAGTCGAAGGAATATGTATTTGACATGAAGAAAGCAATAGCAATAAAACTGAACGATCATTATGCTAAGCTAACAGATGGGTCTTGTCCATCACATCATTCTCCTAATGATGTGATCCCGTTATCAAATGACAACTCATGTCAATGGCTAGGAAACCTTAACCATATTTGATCAACGAGCTAGTCTAGTAGAGGCTCACTAGGGACACAATGTTTGTTTATGTATTCACACATGTATTAAGGTTTCAAATCAGTACAATTCTAGCATGAATAATAAACCTTCATCATGAATAAGGAAATATAAAATAAAAACTTTATTATTGACTCTAGGGCATATTTCCTTCAGTCTCCCACTTGCACTAGAGTCGATAATCTAGTTCACATCGCCATGTGATTAATACCAATACTTCACATCGCCATATGATTAACACCCATAGTTCACATCGTCATGTGACCAACACCCAAACGGTTTACTAGAGTCAGTAATCTAGTTCACATCGCCATGTGATTAACACCCAGAGAATACATGTGATCATGTTTTGCTTGTGAGAGAGGTTTAGTCAACGGATCTGCCACATTCAAATCCGTATGTATTTTGCAAATTTCTATGTCTACAATGCTTTGCATGGAGCTACTCTAGCTAATTGCTCCCACTTTCAATATGTATCCAGATTGAGACTCAGAGTTATCCGGATCGGTGTCAAAGCTTGCATCGACGTAACCCTTTACGACGAACTCTTTGTCACCTCCATAGCCGAGAAACATTTCCTTAGTCCTCTTGAGGCACCTAAGGATAATTTTGACCGGTGTCCAGTGATCTACTCATGGATCACTATTGTACCCCCTTGTCAAACTCATGGCAAGGTACACAATAGGTCTGGTACACAGCATGGCATACTTTATAGAACCTATGACTGAGGCATAGGGAATGACTTGCATTATCTCTCTATCTTCTGCCATGGTTGGGCATTGAGTCTGACTCAACTTCACACCTTGTAACACAGGCAAGAACCCTTTCTTTGACTGATCCATTTTGAACTTCTTCAAAACTTTATCAAGGTATGTGCTTTGTGAAAGTCCTATTAAGCGTCTTGATCTATCTCTATAGATCTTGATGCCCAATGTATAAGTAGCTTCACTGAGGTCTTTTCATTGAGAAAAATCTTATTCAAGTATCCTTTTATGCTATTCAGAAATTCTATATCATTTCCAATCAACAATATATCATCCACATATAATATCAGAAATGCTACAGAGCTCCCACTCACTTTCTTGTTAATACAGGCTTCACCGTAAGTCTGTATAAAATCATATGCTCAGATCAAAGCGTTTATTTCAACTCTGAGATGCTTACTCCAGTCCATAGATGGATCGCTGGAGCTTGCACACTTTGTTAGCACCTTTAGGATCGACAAAACCTTCTGGTTGCATCATATACAACTCTTCTTTAATAAATTCATTAAGGAAAGCAATTTTGACATCCATTTGCCAGATTTCATAATCATAAAATGCGGCAATTGCTAACATGATTCGAACGGACTTAAGTATCTCTACGGGTGAGAAAGTCTCATCGTAGTCAACACCTTGAACTTGTCGAAAAACTTTTGCGACAAGTCAAGCTTTGTAGACAGTAACATTACCATCAGCGCCAGTCTTCTTCCTTGAAGATCCATTTATTATCTATGGCTTGCCGATCGTCGGACAAGTCCACCAAAGTCCACACTTTGTTCTCATACATGGATCCTATCTCAGATTTCATGGCCCCAAGCCATCTGTCGGAATCTAGGCTTATCATATCTTCTTCATAGTTCGTAGGTACTGTCGGCGTCCTGGGAACGGGGGTACCCAGACTTGCCTGCCTACGGCCCGCGGTGTGGCTCCACCAACGGCCTGGTACGGCCCAGCTTCAACAACAACAGCTCAAGACCCTCGCGAGGGGCCAAGCCTCGCGAGGCAGACGACACCAAGACCTCCCTGGGGGCGGCCTCGCTAGGCTGGCTCCGCAGGAGCGGAGATATCTATGCAGGGGGCACCTCGTGAGGTTCACATGACGTGAACCGTGACGACCAAGGCTAGGCGGGCGCCAGCGGGCGCAGTGTACCAGTTTCCTCTTTGGTGTTAAAGAGGCAGGCACAAACGAGGGGTCCCGAGGCATCAGGCAAAGGTTTCCATATCGGTGCAATGAGACCAAGACCAGCAAGACGGTAGGACGGAGGTCATCGCGGAGCCCACGACAGCGTCACCACCAGAGCCTTTGGCAGGCGAAGACTAATTTTGTCAGGATAACTTGTACTAGTTGTCTCCCTTCAAAATTGGCCATTGTGGGATCCCTTCCCGCCTACATTTGGGAAGAGGACCGGGGCCTCTATAAATAGGACTAGCCACCACCATAGGTGGCAACTCATCTTGGACTGGATTCATTCCATCCCCACATCCACCAGCTCATAGAGCACAAGAACACCTCTCCTCCGGAGGCTGTTCGCCCATTGTACTAGTTCATCCTGAGCCCACGAGGCAATCCATCACCACCACACTAGAGTAGGGTATTACACCCACACGGTGGCCCGAACCAGTATAAATCTTTGTGTCTCGTGTTCTTCGGGTTCATCGAGCTAGGTCGTGGAATCGTTGCATAGGTAGGCTGGGGAGAGAGTCCTTCGTGCGCACCCCAGAGTTCGAACCTCTCAAGGGCCTGCGGTGCCCTGAATCCGACATTTGGTGCACCGGGTAGGGGTGCGCCGAAGCTTTCTCTCTGTCGATTCACGCTCCATCGTTCCACCACTTCCATGGCAGATGCTCGTCGAGCCCGTGCGGAGCGCCAGGACGCTCTCAACGCTCGCGTCGCCCAGACGGCGCTCGTCGGCGGGCCTCCCCGTTGCTCTCCATCACCTGCCGCCAACGCCGCCACCGGCCCAGCGGGGAACGAGTAGCAGGCCTCATTGCTGCACCCCTCTATGTGACGGGACGGACGCACCACCACCCCTTCGCTGACTCTGGCCGGGTCGTCATCCCACGCTCGCCGCGGACCTGCGGACGTGCAGGCCGTGCTGCTCATGGCATGCGAGCTCCTGCGCTACCGCCCCGTCAACGACCTCTACGAAGACTGGCTGGACCGCATCGCCGAGCTCGTCAGCGCCGCTGGGGGCTCTCCTGTGCTGTCCCTCTCGCTGCCTCGACCGCCTCCTGCTGCGAGCAACGTGGCCCACGGAACGCCTCCACCACCTCCACGTCAAGACGTCGCCATCGCGCCAAGGCGCGCGGCCCCATGGCGCGACCCACCGTGCATGGCGCCCGCGCGTGAAGAAGGAAGCTGCCAGGAGATCCGTCAGCCGCAAGAGGATGCTCCTGCACTCCCCGCACCTCCGCGTCATGACCGTGCGCCACCCGCGGCGGCGGCGTGCAGATACCAAGACCAGGCTCTGGCCGCGCGACGGGCCCCAGTGACTACAGCAGGCTATCGCGCCTTCACTCCTGAGCTGCGTAGCGTCGTCTGGCCCGGGAAGTTCAAGCCCGACCTGCCTCCACGCTACGACGGCACCCCCGACCCTGCTGAGTTCCTACCGCTCTACGAGCTGAGCATCGAGGCGGCCAGCGGCAACGAGAAAGTCATGGCGAACTGGTTCCCCATGGCCCTCAAAGATGGCGCGCGCTCGTGGCTCCTGAACTTGCCCGCGGGATCGATCTCCTCCTGGGGTGAGATGCGCGAGCGTTTCGTCGCCAACTTCCAGGGCACTCGCGACCGCCGGCCGGCCGCGGCTGACCTACGGCGCATCAAGCAGCAGCCGGGAGAGACCCTACAGAAGTACATCCCGCGCTTCAACGGCGTTCGCCTCAAGATCCCCAAGGTGACGAATGAGGCCATCATCTCCGTGTTCTCCGATGGCGACCGCGACGTCAAGATGAAGGAGGAGCTCGCCATCCATGAAGACCTATGCACGGCTCTAGAGATGTTCAACATGGCAACCAAGTGCGCAAGAGCTGAGGAGGGGTGCCTCGCCCTCCTCGAGCTCCCAGCTGCCGTCCCAGAAGACAAGAAGGCCAAGACCAAGGATGTGAAGCGCAAGGGAGTGGCCGTACTTGTGGCTGAGCCTGAGATGAAGCGCGGCCGCGACCACCCAGAGTCCTCGAAGGGCAGCCGCCCGTTCTGCGCCTTCCACAACGTGCACAGCCACAACACCAATAATTGTCAGGAGCCCAGGGCCATCCGCGATGGGCGCTTCGACCGACACCCCGAGCGCAACGACCGAGGCTACGGCCGAGGAGGAGGACGAAGCGGAGGATGCTGGGATGACCGAGGCCCCCGTCAGGAGTGGCGCGACCAACCTCGTGAGGATCGCTGGCAGGACCAGCCTCGTGAGGGCGCCGGGAGGGACCAGCCTCGTGAGGATCGTCCTCAGGGCAAGGCTGGCCTCCCTCCGTTGCCACCACCGCCACGAGGAAACGATGATCATCACCAGGACGAGGGGGCTGGGGGCTTCCAGGAGCCGTGCGCCATCGCTTGCATCTTGGGTGGCGCTCAAGCCCCAGCCTCCTAGCGCATCTTCAAGCAGTTCGCTCGTGAGGTGAACGCGGCCCTCCCCAGGCTCGAGGCCACGCGCCCACTCAGGTGGTCCAAGTGCACCATTACCTTCAGCTCGTCCGACCAGCTCAAGTGTGCAGCAACTGCCGGCGCCCTCTCGATACTCTATTCGCCCATGATGAGCAACGTCCTTGTCACCAATACCCTCATCAACGGTGGCGCAGGAGTTAACGTCCTCTCCATCGACACATTCGACCACCTCCAAGTGCCATACGATCAGCTGCAGCCGACCAAGCCCTTCTCAGGAGTGACCGACGGCTCCACCACCCCGATAGGGTAGATCCAACTACCTGTCACCTTCGGCAAGCGCGACAACTACCGCACCGACCTCATCGACTTCGACGTCGCCCACATTCGCCTTCCCTACAATGCCATTCTCGGGTATCCGGCCCTAGCCAAGTTCATGGCGGTGACTCATCATGGTTACAATGTCCTCAAGATGCCAGGGAGCTGCGGCGTCATCACGGTCACCTGTAGAAAGACGCGGTGTGCTCTCTCTCGAGAGTGCCTACCAGGCTGCGGCGGTCGAAGAACCGGACAACGAAGGCATGATCTACCCCCCTGAGGCAGTCCCCAAGAACAAGAAGTAGTTGCTCCACCAAGGGCCTCAGGAGAATGGCGCCTCCAGCGGCACCTCCTCAGGACCTGCGCCTGCGAATGGGGCGCCTCCCTCCCTCGCATAGGAAGGCGCACCCGGCGCCCTCCTCAGGCTGGGCTCGAGGGCTCTCTTCTGCATGGCCTCAGACTTTGCCAACATCACGAGGGAGGCGCTCAGGCACTACATGGAGGCGTGCTTCGCCGCACGCTTCCTTCGTCAGGGCGCAAGGCACGAGGTGCATGGCGCTCAGGAGTTCATCATCAAGACCACCGAGGAGCTTCAAGAGGCGAGAGCCATGCGCGGCGCCCGCCGCCCGCCACCTGGCGCAGCTCCTTGTCCTGGCGCGGACGACGAGCTGCGCGTCTGTGTCGACATTCTAGGGCTCAACAGGACTGCATCTCAGGAGCGCTTCTGGCCGTCACGCACTGGCCGGTGCAGAGGTCCACCTCACAGCTACGTTCGCATACCTTTCGGCTTGCCGAACGCGGCTGTCACCTTCCAGCACTGCCTACGGAGCACCCTGGTGGCCTAGGAAGCCAGGCATCAGGCGTTCCTCGCGGAGATGGCGACAAGCGTTCACGAGCCTCCCGGCCCCCAAAGCCCCCGAGGCTCAGGACCTGGGCGGCTTGTGAGGAACGACTCCTTCAGCACGTATCCTCAGCTACTTCAACACCCATTCGGCAACGGTGCCAGGTGACATTTTCTGGTTTATTCAACTGGGGGCGCCCCTCGGGCTACATTGTCCCCAGGTCGCATGGGCTTGTCCCTGTGACGTGTATACTTTTACATCTTTAGTTTACTCTGTTGGGGGTGCCCCTCGGGCTGCATCATCCCCAGGCCGCATGGGTCCGTCCCTGTTGCATGTATCGTTCTTGCATCTATTTGAACTTGCATTGCTTGCCCCTCCTGAGATGATTTTATACCTACCTGAGTACACTTTGTGGCATCCCGCGTTGCTGACCGACCTTCTGCTCATCCCGCGACGAGGAGTCCACATGCTGGCACGGTGCTTGTGCTCGGGTCATTCCCTGCAATGCTGATAAACCTGAGAGATTGAGCTCTGGCTCGCGGCCTGCCCCGCGCACGTCACCTCACCAGATCCTCAATGCCATCATCTTCTCGCGACACGATCAGCGGCAGGACAGCCAACGCGATTACAAGCTATATTTCCCTCTCCAATTAACCCGCAGGAACCTCCGGAGCACTGGCTACGGGTGGCCCCATCAGCTCTTTCCTTCTCTCATGCAATTCGCTTGCGCGTTAACGGGGGGCTCCTGAGCACCGTGTCTCAGGAGCTCTTACTGACTCTCCAGCCCTCACCCCCTGCCCTTGACCACGGCATCGCGACCTGGCATACCAGCGGCGGTTGAGCCCTGCTCGAGGGTCAGGACCCAAGAATGCAGAGCACTTAGAAGAGCATGAAAAGGGGGGGGGTCTGGCGTGAGCCTGACCTAGTAGTACCACCGCCGCAGACGCGCAAATCGGCGGCACAAGGAATTGTCCCAGGATCACCAAGATAAGTCACGCACCCGAGTCAGCCCAGCGCCGTGACACAGGATTTCTAGCTCTCGCGGCCTTGCTCCGGCGGTGCCGCCTTCCTTTTCCGCCTTCAGGGAGTTGCTTGCACACTAAAGGGGACCTCTTGAGCATCGTGCCTCAGGAGCTCTCACCGGACCTCAGGCCGCTCACCTCCTGGCCTTAACCACGGCATCACGACCTGGCATACCAGCGACGGCTGAAGCCTGCCTGGGGACTGGGACCTATCAGCGTAGAGTGCTAAGCTACCGCGAGGAAGAAAAGGGTGGACAAAGCTGAACCAAGACACGCAACCGCGAATTTCATAATAAGGATAATATTGATGTGAAAGCGCTATGGATTCTTTACACACCCCCACGGGGTTCATCTCGATTCCTCGCAGGGAACAAAAGAAGAAGGCTTTCAGGAGCCATATCTATAGGCGTCACCGCCGATGCCATCATCAACAGTGGGCCCCCGGAGGCGGACGCCCACCCCATCGAAATCATCGGCGACGGCGAGCAGACGTCGTCGCCGCATTTCGAGCACGGTGGGAGCTCGGGGGTACGTAGCTGTGGTCGCTCGTCTCCGGAGTCTCGTCAAGCTCAGGAGAGCCGCTGGACTCCCAGGAGTTGCCGCTGCTGCTGGAGGAGCTATCGGCAGGACCAAGGGCGGGCACAGTGCCTGCCGCTGCACCGTCTTGGCGGCCCCCTCCAGGGCAACACTCCAGGCGGCGCCATCTTTGTTGAAGACCTTGAAGAACAGCGTGGAGGCGCCATTGTACTCGAAATGGATGGCGAGAGCCCCCTTCGCGCGGTAGGCGCGGGCGACCTCGCCCCATCCTCGGGTCATGAAGATCTTGCCCGGGGAGTCGACCCCAACCTCCGCTCTCGTCGCAGGGGTGCCGCACTCGGCATGCTGCAGCCACAGCTCGAGCAGCCCTCTCGGCGGCATTTCTCCGGTGAAGAACCACGGAAACTTGATCCATGTGCACGGTGGCATCACCGCCCATACCACGAACTCCCACGAAGAGCCCTCGGGTGGGTTCGTGGGTTGGCGGCCGTGCAACCACGGCCGTGGCGCGAGCTGCCGCCTCCCACTCCGGAGCCTTGCGCTTGGGCGTACAAGGGCAGCGGATAACCGGGTGGAGGCCACTCGTACCAAGGCCTCGTCACCTCCAGCCTTACGCTGGTGCCGCGGGAGCTGCCGAACCTCTTCTTCGGCGGAAGTGGCCCCTGCTCCTCATGGGGGTTTTTTCCCTTTCTCGGTGACAGAGAATATCCTGATCGGCGCCATGGAAGACGCGGCAAGACGGTGAAGCAAAGAGGAAGAAGGAGCGTGCAGTGAGAAGAAGGAGATGAGCAACAGGGGCTCCGCCCCTCTCATCATTTATAGTCAGCGGGAGGCCAACTGCCGGCCTCCACGATCACACGCAATGATGGTTTTCCTTCTGCATGCAGCAGGGTCTCATCAAGTCGAGGACAGTTGCCGTGGCAGCGTGGGGAAGCGGAGACGCCCACGACCTGTCAATCACCACGCGTCGACCAAGGCCGTAGGCGATTGGGGCCTGTGGCACTCCGCACTTGCCCTTTGGCTTCGCCTCGAAGCCAAGTTCGAGCGCGCCTTGGGCCCGGGGGCTACTGTCGGCGTCCTGGGAATGGGGGTACCCAGACTTGCCTGCCTGCATCCCGCGGCATGGCTCCACCAACGGCCCGGTAAGGCCCAGCTTCAACAACAACAGCTCAAGACCCTCGCGAGGGGCCATGCCTCGCGAGGCGGACGACACTAAGACCTCCCTGGGGCGGCCTCGCTAGGCTGGATCTTGAGGAGCGGAGATATCTATGCAGGGGGCACCTCGTGAGGTTCACATGACATGAGCCATGGCGACCAAGGCCAGGTGGGCGCCAGCGGGCGCAGTGTACCAGTTTCCTCTTTGGTGTTAAAGAGGCAGACGCAGACGAGGGGTCCCGAGGCATCAGGCAAAGGTTTCCATATCGGCGCAACGAGACCAAGACCAGCAGGACGGAGGTCATCACGGAGCCCACGGTAGCGTCACCACCAGAGCCTTTGGCAGGCGAAGACTACTTTTGTCAGAATAACTTGTACTAGTTTTCTCCCTTCAAAATTGGCCGTTGTGGGATCCCTTCCCGCCTACATTTTGGAAGAGGACCGGGGCCTCTATAAATAGGACTAGCCACAACCATAGGAGGCAACTCATCTTGGACTGGATTCATTCCATCCCCACATCCACCAGCTCATAGAGCACAAGAACACCTCTCCTCCGAAGGCTGTTCGCCCATTGTAGTAGTTCATCCTCAGCCCATGAGGCAATCCATCACTACCACACTGGAGTAGGGTATTACACGACGCGGTGGCCCGAACCAGTATAAATATCTGTGTCTCGTGTTCTTCGGGTTTGTCGAGCTAGGTCGTGGAATCGTTGGGTAGGCAGGCTGGGGAGAGAGTCCTTCGTGCGCACCCCAGAATTTGAACCTCTCAAGGGTCTACGGAGCCCTGAATCCGATAGGTTGGCCTTGGTCTAATAACATGACTTCCAGAAGAGGATTACCATACCACTCTGGTGCGGATCGTGCTCTGGTTGACCTACGAGGTTTAGTCGCAACTTGATCTAAACTTTCATGATCGTTATCTTTTGCTTCCTTTCTATTTGGTGTAGGCATCACAGGAACGGATTTATCTGCTGTGCTACTTTCCAATTCAAGAGAAGGTACGATTACCTCATCAAGTTCTACTTTCCTCCTACTCACTTCTTTCGAGAGAAACTCCTTCTCTAGAAAGGTTCCATTGTTGGCAACAAAGATCTTGCCTTCAGATCTGTGGTAGAAGGTGTACCCAATTGTTTTCTTAGGGTATCCTATGAAGACGCTCTTCATCGATTTGGTTTCGAGCTTATTAGGCTGAAGCCTTTTGACATAAGTGTCGCAACCCCAAACTTTAAGAAACGACAGCTTAAGTTTCTTGCCAAACCATAGTTCATACGGTGTCGTCTCAACGGATTTAGATGGTGCCCTATTTAACGTGAATGCAGTTGTCTCTCATGCATAACCCCAAAACGATAGTGATAAATTGGTAAGAGACATCATAGATCGCACCATATCTAATAAAGTACGGTTACGACGTTCGGGCACACCATTACGCTGTGGTGTTCTTGGTGGCATGAGTTATGAAACTATTCCACATTGTTTTAAATGAAGGCTAAAGTCTTAACTCAAATATTCGCCTCCGCAATCAGATCGTAGAAACTTTATTTTCTTGTTACGATGATTCTCCACTTCACTTTGAAATTCTTTGAAATTTTCAAATGTTTCAGACTTGTGTTTCGTTAAGTAGATATACTCATATCTGCTCAAATCATCTATGAAGGTCAGAAGATAACGATACCCGCCGCGTGCCTCAACACTCATCAGACCGCATACATCGATATGTATTATTTCCAATAAGTCATCGGCTCGCTCCATTGTTCCGGAGAACGGAGTTTTAGTCATCTTGCCCATGAGGCATGGTTCGCAAGTATCAAATGATTCATAATCAAGTGATTCCAAAAGTCCATCTGCATGGAGTTTTAGGTTTGGGTCTAGCTTTGGGCTTCTTCATGGGAGCAGCAACTTGTTTGCTGTTCTTCTTGAAGTTTCCTTTCTATCCCTTACCGTTTTTCTTGAAACTAGTGGTTTGGTTAACCATCAACATTTGATGCTCTTTCTTTGATTTCTACCTTCGTCGATTTCAGCATCGCGAAGAGCTTGGGAATCATTTTCGTCATCCCTTGCACATTATAGTTCATCATGAAGTTCTAGTACCTTGGTGATAGTGACTAGAGAACTCTTGTCAATCACTATCTTATCTGGAAGATTAACTCCCACTTGATTCAAGTGATTGTAGTACCCAGACATTCTGAGCAAATGCTCACTGGCTGAGTTTTTCTCCTCCATCTTGTAGGCAAAGTACTTGTCAGAGGTCTCATACCTCTCGACACAGACATGAGTCTGAAATACCAATTTCAGCTCTTGGAACATCTCATATGCTCTATTGCGTTCAAAATGTCTTTGTAGCCCCGATTCTAAGCCGTAAAGCATGGCGCACTAAACTATCAAGTAGTCATCATACCGAGCTTGCCAAACGTTCATAACGTCTCCATCTGCTCCTGCAATAGGTCTGTCACCTAGCGGTGCATCAAGGACATAATTCTTCTGTGCAGCAATGAGCATAATCCTCAGATCATGAACCAAGTCTGCATCGTTGCTACTATCATCTTTCAACTTATTTTTCTCTAGGAACATATCAAAAACATAGGGGAGCTACAACGCGAGCTATTGATTTACAACATAATTTTGCAAATACTATCAGGACTAAGTTCATGATAAATTAAAGTTCAATTAATCAAATTACTTAGAAATCCCACTTAGATAGACATCCCTCAAGTCATCTAAATGATACGTGATCCAAATCAACTAACCCATGTCCGATCAGCACGTGAGATGGGGTAGTCATCAATGGTGAACATCTCTATGTTGATCATATCTACTATATGATTCACGTTCGACCTTTCGGTCTCCAATGTTCCGAGGCCATGTTGTACATGCTAGGCTCATCAAGTTTAACCTGAGTATTTTGCATGTGCAAAATTGTCTTGCACCCATTGTATGTGAACGTAGAGTCTATCACACCCGATCATCATGTGGTGTCTCAACACGACGAGCTGTCGCAACGGTGCATACTCAGGGAGAACACTTATACCTTGAAATTTATATAAGGGGCCATCTTATAATGCTACCACCGTACTAAGCAAAATAAGATGAATAAAAGATAAACATCACATGCAATCAAAATATGTGACATGATATGGCCATCATCATCTTGTGCTTTTGATCTCCATCTCCAAAGCATCGTCATGATCTCCATCGTCACTGACTCGATACCTTGATCTCCATCGTTGCGTCATGGTCGTCTCACCAACTATTGCTTCTACAACAATCTCTAACGCATAGTGATAAAGTAAAGCAATTACATGGCATTTGCATTTCATACAATAAAGAGTCAACCATAAGGCTCCTGCCGGTTGCCGATAACTTTTACAAAACATGATCATCTCATACAATAACGTATATCACATCATGTCTTGACAATATCTCATCACAACATGCCCTGCAAAAGCAAGTTAGACGTCCTCTACTTTGTTGTTGCAAGTTTTACGTGGCTGCTACGGGCTTCTAGCAAGAACCGTTCTTACCTACGCATCAAAACCACAATGGTGTTTCATCAAGTTTGCTGTTTCAACCTTCTTCAAGGACTGGCCGTAGTCAAATTTGATTCAACTAAAGTAGGAGAAACAGACACCCGCCAGCCACCTTTATGAAAAACTAGTTGCATGTCTGTCGGTGGAACCGGTCTCATGTGCGTGGACATGTAAGGTTGGTCCGGGCCACTTCATCCCACAATACCGCTGAATCACAATAAGACGTTGGTGGTAAGCAGTATGACTATTACCACCCACAACTCTTTGTGTTCTACTCGTGCATATCATCTACGCATAGACCTGGCTCAGATGCCACTGCTGGGAAACGTTGCATGGAAAACAAAAACATTTCTACGCACATGCAATGATCTATCCATGGAGATGCATAGCAATGAGGGGGAGAGTGTGTCTACGTACCCTGGTAGACCGTAAGCGGAAGTGTTTGACAATGCGGTTGATGTAGTAGAACTTCTTCTAGCTCTGATCGATCAAGTACCGAACGTACGGCACCTCCGAGTTCTGCACACGTTCAGCTCAGTGACGTCCCTCGCCTTCTTGATCCAGCAAGACATCGAGGTAGTAGATGAGTTCTGTCAGCACGACGGCATGGTAACAGTGATGGTGAAGTGATCCTTGTAGGGCTTCGCCTAAGCACTACGAAAATATGACCGAGGGTGTAAACGGTTGAAGGGGGCGCCGACACGGCTAGGCAATTGTCTGGTATGTGCTAGGCATCCCCTCCTCATATATATAGGTGGGAGGGAGGGAGGAGAAGCCATAGGAGGCGCCCAAGTAGGAGGAATCCTACTTGGAGTCCCTCCCAAGCCGCGCGCCCCTCTGCCATATATAACCGAGGTGGAAGGGAAGAAGGGGGGAGAGGGAAGGAAGTAGGAATCCTAATCCACACTTTCCTTGCCTTCCCCTCTTTCCTTCTCCTCCTCATAGGGATGGCCTCTATAGGGGCGCACCAGGGCTGGTGTGTTCCCTCACTTGGCCCATAAGGCCCATATCTTTGCCGGGGGTGCCCGGAAATCCTTTCCGGTGACCCGATAAGTACCCGGTACCCTTCGGAACACTTCCAGTGTCCGAATACCATTGTCCTATATATCAATCTTTACCTCTCGAACATTTCGAGACTCCTCGTCATGTTCGTGATCTCATCTGAGACTCTGAACAACATTCGGTCACCAAATCACATAACTCATATAATACTATATCGTCATCGAACGTTAAGCGTGTGGACCCTACGGATTCGAGAACTATGTAGACATGACCGAGACACCTCTCCGGTCAATAACCAATAGCGGAACCTGGATGCCCATATTGGCTCCTACATATTCTATGAAGATCTTTATCGGTCGAACCGTTATGACAACATATGTAATTCCCTTTGTCCATGGGTATGTTACTTGCCCGAGATTCGATTGTCGGTATCTTCATACCTAGTTCAATCTCGTTACCGACAAGTCTCTTTACTCATTCCGTAATACATCACCTCGTGACCAACTCCTTAGTCGTTTGCTTGCAAGCTTATGATGTGTATTATAAAGAGGACCCAGAGATACATCTCCGATACTCGGAGAGACAAATCCTAATCTTGATCTATGCCAACTCAACAAACACCTTCGGAGATACCTGTAGAGCATCTTTATAATCACCCAGTTACGTTGTGACATTTGATAGCACACAAGGCATTCCTCTGGTATCCAGGAGTTGCATAATCTCATAGTCGAAGGAATATGTATTTGACAGGAAGAAAGCAATAACAATAAAACTGAACGATCATATGCTAAGCTAATGGATGGGTCTTGTCCATCACATGATTCTCCTAATGATGTGATCCCGTTATCAAATGACAACTCATGTCAATGGTTAGGAAACCTTAACCATCTTTGATCAACGAGCTAGTATACTAGAGGCTCACTAGGGACACAATGTTTGTTTATGTATTCACACATGCATGTATTAAGGTTTCCGATCAATACAATTCTAGCATGAATAATAAACCTTTATCATGAATAAGGAAATATAAAACAACAACTTTATTATTTCCTTCAAGATTACACTACGTGTGACATTTGGCGGGGAGCTGAACTACCGGTCCGAGAGGGTCGTGTTTGACGTTGTTGATCTTCCTCTGCCTTACAACGGAATTCTTGGTCGTCCAGCCCTGGCAAAATTTATGGCAGCATGCCATTATGCCTACAACACCTTGAACGTGCCAAGGCCGATGGGTATCATTTCCATTCCGTTGGACAACAAAGATGCAATCATATGTGTGGACAAGATGTATCGAGATGTGGTAGCAGATGAGGCCACGGAGACCCCAGCTCCCGCCAAGGATTCAAGAAAGGGGAAGGAAGCTAGCAGGGACACCGGCAAGGACTCCAGGAAGCACGCTTCTTCGGAGTGTGTTGCGCCTGTTGATGACTTGCCAGAGAGTTCCACTAGCAAGATACCAAAGGTTGCTTCACCTGCTATGAAAGGGGTCCTGGTAGGTCAGAAAGCAAGCTGTAGAGAGGCAGCAGTTTATTGCCGAGGAAATCAAGAAAGTTGAAGAGGCTAGTTTGGTCGGAGGGGTGCCACATCCAACTTGGTTGGCAAACCCAGTGGTGGTGCGCAAGGAGAACTGGAAATGGATGCTCTGCATTGATTTCACTGACTTGAACAAAGCATGCCCAAAAGATCCTTTCCCCCCTGCCGTGCATTGACCAAATTGTTGATTCCACTTCTGGGTGTGATTTGCTTTCCTTCTTGGATGCATACTCCAGGTACCATCAGATATTCATGGCCAAGGAAGATGAAGAGAAAACCGCGTTCATAACTCCATGTGGCATAAAGTGCTTTATACGAATGCCTTTCAGGTTAAAGAGCGCCGGATCCACTTTTGTGAGAGTAGTACAGATTGGTTTTGAACCCCAGCTGCATAGGAACGTAGAAGCTTATATGGATGATATAGTGGTCAAGACCAGGGATAGATCAACACTCATTTAAGACCTGGAAGAGATCTTTGCAAACTCGCGCAAGATCAATTTGAAGCTAAACCCTAAGAAGTGTGTGTTTGGCGTCCCATCCGGCAAGCTCCTTGGTTTCTTTGTGTCCCAACGGGGAATAGAGGCCAACCCCGACAAGATCAAAGCAATCGAGCAAATACAAGCGCCCAAGACTGTCAAGGATGTGAGGCGTTTGACTGGATGCATTGCTTTACCGAGTAGGTTCATCTCCAAGTCTGCCGAGCGTGCCTTGCCCTTCTTCAAAATTTTGAAGAAGGCAGGCCCGATGAAGTGGACCCCAGAAGCAGAAGCAGCGCTGCAAGACCTGAAACTTACCTTTCCTCTGCTCCCACCTTAGTCACACTTAAACCACAAGAGCCGTGCTGCTATATCTAGCTACAACGAATGAAGTGGTTAGTGCAGTGCTGGTGGCACAATGAGAAGTGGATGAGGAAGCAACTGCAGCAACTGATCCTTCTGGAGATGGAACTGAGGAACCCACAGTAGGACTTGACACAAACCAGGGAGAGGCAAGGCTAACCAGCGAGGACAATTCCAAGACCGTAGCAAGGAAGAAAGTGGTGCAGCGACCAGTGTACTTTGTCAGCTCCCTATTGCAGGGGGTGATGCTGCTTGAACTACGTCGGTATTTCCCCAAAGAGGAAAGGATGATGCAACACAGATACAGTATTTCCCTCAGTGATGAGACCAAGGTTATCGAACCAGTAGGAGAACCACGCAACACTACATGAACGCCACCTGCACACAAAGAACAAATACTTGCAACCTGACGTAAAAGAGGGGTTGTCAATCCCTCCCGGGTAAAAGATAGGTAAAAATTGCAGTAGATTGGATAAATAATCTTGCGGGAACACAAGATAAAATAAATAAATAAAAATAGCAAGGTATTTCAGGTTTTTGGATTAATAGATCTGAAAATAAAAGCAAAGAAAATTAGATCTCGAAGGCAAATATGATAAAGAAGAGGCCCGAGGGCCGTAGATTTCACTAGTGGCTTCTCTCCAGAAAAATAGCATATGGTGGGTAAACAAATTACTGTTGGGAAATTAATAGAACTTCAAATAATCATGACGATATCCAGGCAATGATCATTATATAGGCATCACGTCCAAGATTAGTAGACCGACTCCTGCCTGCATCTACTACTATTACTCCACACATCGACCGCTATCCAGCATGCATCTAGTGTATTAAGTTCATGGAGAAACGGAGTAATGCAATAAGAATGATAACATGATGTAGACAAGATCTACTCATATAGGAATAGACCCCATCTTGTTATCCTTAATAGCAACGATACATACGTGTCATTTCCCCTTTGTCACTCGGATCGATCACCGTAAGATCAAACCCATCACAAAGAACCTCTTCCCATGGCAAGAAAAATCGATCTAGTCAGCCTAACTAAACCAAAGATTCGAAGAAGAAATATGAGGCTATAAGTAATCATGCATATAAGGGATCAAAAGACTCAAATAACTTTCATGGATAAAAACATAGATCTGATCGTAAACTCAAAGTTCATCGGATCCCAACAAACACACCGCAAAAAGAGTTACATCAAATAGATCTCCAAGAGACCATTGTATTGAGAATCAAAGGAGAGAGAGGAAGCCATCTAGCTACTAACTACGGACCCGTAGATCTACAATGAACTACTCATGCATCATCGGAGAGGCACCAATGAGGATGATGAACCCGTCTGTGATGGTGTCTAGATTGGATCTGTGGTTTCTGGAACTTGCGGCGGCTGGAATTGATTTTCGTCGACTCCCCTAGGGTTTCTGGAATATTGGAGTATTTATAGAGCAAAGAGGCGGTGCAAGAGGCCACCGAGGTGGGCACAACCCACCAGGCGCGCCCAGGTGGGTTGTGCCCCCCTCGGGGCACCCCTCTGGCACTTCTTTCGCCCATCCTGTGTCTTCTGCCCCAGAAAAATTCTCCAAAAAGTTTCGCTGTGTTTGGACTCCATTTGGTATTGATTTTCTGCAAAGTAAAAAAACAAGCAAAAAACAGCAACTGGCACTGGGCACTATGTCAATAGGTTAGTCCCAAAAATGATATAAAGTTGCTATAAAATGATTGTAAAACATCCAAGAATGATAATATAACAGCATGGAACAATCAAAAGTTATAGATATGTTGGAGACGTATCAGGGGGCCAGGTCGAGGTACTCTGGGGTGCAAAAGCTGATCTTCGGCCTTATTATGGCCTCGAGGAAGCTGCGCCACTACTTCCAAGCCCACGAGATCATAGTTGTCACTTGTTTTCCACTGCAACGCGTTTTGAGGAACCCCGAAGCCACGAGCAGAATAGTAGAGTAGGCACTAGAGTTGTCAAGTTTTGGCGTGAAGTATGAGAGCACTTCAACTATTCAGAGCAGAGCATTGGCGGAGTTCATTGCAGAATGGACGCCCACTCTAGACGAAGAAGTATCAGAGACAGTTCTCCCCAGCAAAGAGGCACCTCATGAGTTGATCATGTATTTTGATGGTGCTTTCTCGCTGCAGGGCACCGGATCCGACGTGCTTATTGTCGTGCCCACCAGAGAGCATCTCAGATATGTGGTTCAAATGCACTTTTGCCGGGAGAGAGCCACCAACAACACTGCCGATTATGAGGGGCTCCCTACCGGACTCAGGATTGCAATGGAGTTGGGGATCAAGAAGCTGATTATTTGAGGAGACTCTCAACTCGTGGTGAGTCAAGTCAATAAATATTATCAGAGTCCATTGATGGAGGCATATGTAGAGGAAGTGACAAAGCTAGAAGAGCACTTTGATGGGTTACAAGCAGAGCACGTGCCGTGTGCAGAGAATAGCATCGCTGATCACTTGTCAAAATGTGCTGCACAAAAGTTCCCTGTGGAACTAGGGACTTTTTTCCTCCATCTAACTCAGCTCTCAGTGTCCCCCTTCAACAATGACCAGACAAAACGAGAAAGTTGGACTCCAGCAAGTATTTCCCCATAAAGAATGGGTTATAGAAGGTTTGCGAGTGCACTTCGGTGGGACCGAATGCCATCTTGGTGAGACTGGGTTTCTAGGGTTTTGGCAGTGGCTCTGTCAAGTGTATCTCGATGGGTCCAGGTGACTGCGAAGAACTTTAGGGTTTTTGACATATTGGAATGTGAGGTTGTGGCTGATGGTTTGGAGCAATATCTTCAAGCACTCGAGCAAATGAATCATGATCAAAACCTCGCCCCCTTTCAATAGTATTGGCTTTCCTACAGACTCAATGTGATCTTGTGAAAAGATCAAGATGGACCTAGAGGGGGCGGGGATGAATAGGTACAATTCCAAATTTTCAGGTTACTTGGCAATTTTACGCAATAATGCGGAATATGAGAGTGAGCCTAACAATTAAAAAGGTAATACTAGTACTAAGCAAGAGAGTGGATACAACAAGTATTTAGATAAGCAAGCACAAAGTAATGTAAGTACAAGCTAAGAGACAAGTAACCACAAGTAGGGAGCTAGGGTTAGGAATAATCGCAACTCCGAGAGACAAGGATGTATGCCGATGTTCACTTCCTTGGAGGCAAGCTACGTCACCGTTTAGAGAGGTGGATGTTACCACGAAGGCACACCAACGCCACGAAGGATCACCCTATTCTCTCTTTGAGATATCACCATGAAGGTGATTCTCAACCACTAGCGGTAGACCTTGAGGTGGTCTCCAAATCTTTAAAAACTTTCTGAGGGAAATTGCAAAATGGTTTGATTCCTCACCGAGGAAATCCTACCGCCTAGGAGTCTCCAACCTCCAAGAGTAACAAGATCAAGGTAAACGCTCAAAACTTGCTCAAATTACAAATTCCTTTGGTCAGAAGGGGGAGAGGAAGACGATCTATCTTTTGATTGGAGCAGCACTCAAGAATCCTCACAAAATGCACTCGAGATCTAGGATTTGATGTAGGAGCAAGAGAGTGGGAGTATTTGTGTTCTTGAGAATCTTCACAGTGTGTTGGTCAACCCACTCCCGTGATGGAAGAGGGGTATATATAGTCAAGGTGTAAAAACAGCCGTTGGAGTCACAAAAGGCTATGAGAAGTGTCGGTGTCAGAACCGGTGTATCTCGGGTAGGGGGTCCCGAGCTGTGGATCTTGGATCAATGGGACTAGTATAGGGACACAATGTTTACTCAGGTTCGGGCCCTCTCTAAGAGGTAAAACCCAACATCCTGCTTGATTATATTGCTTGTGTATATGAGGATTACTAATAACCCACAAGTATAGGGGATCGTTTGTAGCCTTCTTCGATAAATAAGAGTGTTGAACCCAATGAGGAGCTAAAGGTAGAAGAAATATTCCCTCAAGTCCTATTGACCACCGGTACAACTCTACGCACACTTGACATTTGCTTTACCTAAAACAAGTATGAAACTATTTTGCAAGAATAAAACTATGAGTACTTCGCGAGAATAAAACAATGAATAAATTGCAAGGTAATAAAAGTAGAAAGCTTTTGTCAACAAGAAAGTCATTTGTCCCTAGGAAATCGATAACAAGTACCGGTAATCATTCTTGTAATTTTATATGTGGGAGAGGCATGAGCTAACATACTTTCTCTACTTGGATCATATGCACTTATGATTGGACCCCTAGCAAGCATCCGCAACTACTAAAGATCATAAAGGTCATGAAACTCAACCATAGCATTAAGTATCAAGTCCTCTTTACTCCCATACGCCATAACCCACTTATCCGCGTTTAGGCTGCTGTCAGCCCCGCAACACTGACAATAAGCAAACCATGAACATATTGCAACACCCTACAACGGGGGCCCCTCCGCTTGCGCGACACGGAGGGCACCGTAGGGCTGTACAACAAATAAAATATACAATCATACCAACCAAGATCATGACTAACCCACAGGACAAAACGGATCTACTCAAACATCATAGGATAGCCAAATGTCACTGGGAAATAATATATGGAGTTGAGCACCATGTTTAAGGAGATACTACAGCAGGGAGAAGGGGTGTTACACCGCTGCATAGAGGGGGAGAGAGTTGGTGTTGACAGTAGCAAGATTGTTGATGTAGATCGACGTCTCGATCCTTGCCCCGGCGGCACTCCGGCGCCACCGAGAGAGAGGGGGAGAGAGCCCCCTTCTTCTTCTTCTTTCTTGGCCTCCCCCTAGATGGGAAGAGACTTCCCCCTCTGGTCCATGGCCTCCATGGCGGCGGAGGGGCGGGAGCCCCTCCGAAATTGGATCTCCCTCTCTGTTCTCTTCTATTTCGCGTTCCCCAGATCTGGCCCTTCACGGGTTCTTAAATTCCCGGAGATCCGCAACTCCGATTGCGCTGAAATTTTTACATGATTTTTTCCATAAATTATCTTTCTTGCACCAGAAGAAGGGCCCCAACCGCCTTACGAGGAGGGCATAAGACACGTGGGCGCACCGGGCAGCCCCAGGAGCGCTCTGGTGTATCTTGGGGGCTGTGGGCCCCGTTTGCGTTGATTCCACCTCCCAAAAATCACATATATTCGAAAATAATTCTTTGTAAATTTTTATCGCGTTTGGACTTCGTTTGGTATGGATTTTCTCCGAAACAAAAACATGCAAAAAACAGGAACTGGCACTGGGCACTGGATCAATAGGCTAGTCCAATAAATCATATAAAAAGTTGCCAAAAATATGTGAAAGTTCAATAATATTGGCATGGCACAATAAAAAATTATAGATACGACGGAGACGTATCAGCATCCCCAAGCTTAATTCCTGCTCATCCTCGAGTAGGTAAATGATAAAAAAGATAATTTTTTATGTGGAATGCTACCTAGCATAAACTTGATCATATGTCTAGTCATGGCATGAATATTAAGACATAAGTGATTCAAAGCACTAGTCTATAATTTGACATAAAGACGTCAATACTCGGGCATCCCAACAAACAATCATGTCTTTCAAAATATCAACGCTAAAGAAAGCTATACCTACAAAATCATATAGTCGTGTCATGATCTGTCATCTTAACACAAAGTATTTATCATGCACAACCCCGATGACAAGATGAGCAATTGGTTCTTACTTTTTAACGCGCTTCAGCTTTTTCAACCCTCACGCAATACATGAGCACAAGCCATGGATATAGCACTATAGGTGGAATAGAGTATGATGATAGGGGTAAATATAGAGAAGACAAAAAGGTAAGAAAGTCTCACATCGAAGCGGCTAACCAACGAGCTATGGAGATGCCCATCAATTGATATCAACATGAGGAGTAGGGATTGCCATTCAACGGATGCACTAAGAGCTATAAGTGTATGAAAGCTCAACATGAAAACTAAGTGGGTGTGCATCCAACTTGCTTGCTCATGAAGACCTCGGGCATTTGAGGAAGCCCATCATCAGAATATACAAGCCAAGTTCTATAATGAAAGTGACTAAATAGGAGACTCTCTATATGAAAAACATGGTGCTACTTTGAAGCACAAGTGTGATAAAGGATAGTAACAATGCCCCTTTTCTCTTTTTTTTTTCTTCTTTTTTTTTTCTTTTTCTTTTTTTCTTTTTTCTTTTCTTTTCTATATTTTTTCTCTCATTGTCCGGAGTCTCATCCCGACTTGTGGGGGAATCATAGTCTCCATCATCATTTCCTCACTGGGGCACTGCTCTAATTATGAATAATGATGATCTTCTCACTTCTATTTACTTACAACTCAAAAGAAATAAAAATTACAACTCGATACCTAGAACCAAATATGACTCTATATGAATGCATGTGCCAGTGTACCAGGACGTGCAATGGTCTAGCATAACAATGATATCAAAAAAGGGACAAGCCATGGAAATACCATGCTGGCTATCTTACGATCATGCAAAGCAATATGACAATGAATGCTCAAGTCATCAAAACGGAGGCAGTGGAAGTTGCATGGCAATATATCTCGGAATGGATATGGAAAGGCCATAATAGGTAGGTATGGTGGCTGTTTTGAGGAAGATATAATAAGGCTTATGTGTGATAGAGCGTATCATATCATGGGGTTTGGATGCACCTGCAAAGTTTGCACCACATCTCGAGGTGAGAAAGGGAAATGCACGGTACCGTAGAGGCTAGCAAATTGTGGAAAGGTAGGAGTGCGTATAATCCATGGACTCACATTAGTCAGAAAGAACTCATATACTTATTGCAAAAGTTTATTAGCCCTCGAAGCAAAGTACTACTATGCATGCCCCTAGGGGGATAGATTGGTAGGAAAAGATGATCACTCGTCCCCGACCGGCACTCATAAGGAAGACAATCAATAATAAATCATGCTCCAACATCATAGCATAACAAGAGACTATACGTGCATGCTTCGGGAATCACAAACCTTAACACCAATATTCTTACTAACCACAACCATTTACTAGTACCTCCCACATATTCCATCTCTATATCGCAAAACTATTGCAAGGAATCAAACATATCATATTCAGTGATCCACAAGTTTTATGTAGGATTTCATTACTAACCATCAATTGACCAATTCATGTTGACTCTCTAAATAGATATAAGTGAAGCAAGAGAGTTTAATTATTTCTACAAAAGATCATGCTCTAATAAATATAAGTGAAGCAAAAGAGCATTTTTCAAATAACGGTTTTCCATGTGAAGAGAAACTGGCATTCCAAACTTCAAATGATATAAGTGAAGCACATGAAGCATTCTATAAAGCCATACTCAAAAGTTATAAGTGAAGTGCAATGAGCATTCTATAGATAAACCATGGACTATCTCATACCACCATGGTGCATAAAATAAAAGTGAAAAATAAACACAAAAGACGCTCCAAGATTTACGCATATCACGTGAACGAAATGAAGACGGGAACATACTGATACTTGTTGATGAAAGATGGGATGCCTTCCGGGGCATCCCCAAGCTTAGACGCTTGAGTCTCCTTGAATATTTACTTGGGGTGCCTTGGGCATCCCTAAGCTTGAGCTCTTTCCTCCCCTCATTCTCCTCATATCGAGACCTCCTCGATCTTTGATCACTTCATCCACACAAACTCAACAGAAATATTGGTAAGATCCGTTAGTATAATAAAGCAAATGACTACTCTAAGTGTTGTTGCAAACATTTTCATATTTTATTTTTGCATTGTATCTACTGTAATATAAATTTTCCATGGCTTATACCACCGATAAAAACCGATAGTTTCATCAAAACAAGCAAAACAATGCATCAAGAACAGAATATGTCTTAAACAGGACAGTCTGTAGCAGTCTGAACATCTACCATACTTCTGGTACTCCAAAAAATTCTGAAAACTTAGGACAAAATAAAAAATTTATATAGCAAGACTTTGCAAAAAGTTTTAGAAGCTTTTGACGTTCCAGTAAAAAATGTAAATTCACGCACTACAGCCAAAGTTTCTGTTTTTGCACCGCACATACCAACAAGCAATCTGCTCATCCTAAAGGCTAATCTTGGCACAATAATTTTACAATACAATGGATTTGTGCAAGGAGATAATTATTTTTATTGAAAAGTTCCTGTAATTAAGATTCACAAAGTTCCGATAGGCATGAACAAAGTTCAAGGCTAGCTCCCACTTTCACAATGCTCGTCCCTCTCACTTTCACTTTTCTTTTTGTGAAGTTTTAAGTTACCCTCTATATTTTTTTGTTTTTAAACTTTATAAAAGCACTCAACAGAAAATAAACGACTCTCTAAAACTTCCAGGTTGCTCCCTGGCAGGGCTTTCTTTAAAGCCATTAAGCTAGGCATAAAGTGCTCAGGTAATGGATCCACCCGGATCCCAAGGTATATCAAAGCCAATTTTAATTAGCAATTATTTGGCATTTAGTAATGAGCACAAAGCAACATAAATCATGTAATGACGAAGTCTAACTCTCTTCCTATGCATCGGCATGTCATACAAGAACAATTCATGCACATCAGGTATAGGCCAATACATAGCATATGCAGTTAGTTTCTTGCAATTTTATCATGTTGGAAACATAAAGAGGTGGAGATGTAGTTCCTCTCTCATAATAATTGCAACTAGGAGCAGCAAGCACATGGATATTACATTCATCAAAATTATCATGTGCAACAGTAAAAGGCAACCCATCAATATAATCCTTGATAAGAACAAACTTCTTCGATATAGTGTAGTTTGGAGAATTCAAAAAGATAATAGGACTATCATGTGTGGGTGCAATAGCAACAATTTCATTCTTAACATAAGGAACTATAGCAAGTTCATCTCCATAAGCATAATTCAAATTGGCATCATGGCCACAACATAGCAATCATCAAGTTCATCGAAACGGGATATTTCAAAAGAATCGAAGGGATCATAGCAATTATCATAGCATTCATCCTTCGGTAAGCATGAAGGGACATTAAATAATGTATGAGTTGGAGGGCTACTCTCATTAGAAGGTGGGAATGGGTAGATAATCCGCTCTTCCTCCTTTTATTCTTCGCTCTCCTCATCATCTTTTTCATCCAATGAGCTCACAGTTTCATCAATTCCTTCTTCCATAGACTCCTGCAAAATATTAGTCTCTTCTCGGACAGCGGAGAATTTCTCAATAAATTCATCAATATCGGAATTATACTTATAATTATCATAGCAATATTTAAGGATGGCAAAAAAATTCATGTCTATAAGCATCATCATCAAAAACTTCATACTTTAAAAACAAAGATTCAATTTCATAAGCAACCTTAAAAGCAACAGATTCTTCTATTCGTTCCACATCATAATAATCATATCTACCATTAGCATAAGAAGCTAAGGTTTCATTATTATCAAATTTGCATGAAAAGGGAAGGTCTAGAGCGTTCATCCTAGAGAAACAAGTATAATCATATCTCTAGCATAAATTCCAAGCATACCAATGCAACATATTAATTTGATCCCATAATAGTTTCCCTTTTTGTGTCAAGCGATAATCCCTAAAGTATTCACGTTGATCCAACGTTACTCCCATTATCAAGTTGAATGGGGCTTTCTCAGGATTATCAAAGTAGTGATTAATATTTTTCACACAACGAGCATCGAGGGTTTTAGGAGGTTCCCCATCTCCATGAGTAGCAAGTACAACTAAGTTTTTTGGTGTTTCGTGTTCCATATCCATAACTAAAGATAGAGAACAACTTAGAACAGAAAATAAAAACTACTTAGTGATAAAGCAAACAAACACACACGAGAATATTCACCCCACGCTATTGCTGCCCGACAACGGCGCCAGAAAAAGGTCTTGATAACCCAAAAGTATAGGGGATAGTTTGTAGCCTTCTTTGATAAATAAGAGTGTCGAACCCAACGAGGAGCTAAAGGTAGCAAATATTCCCTCAAGTCCTATCGACCACCGATACAACTCTACGCACACTTGACGTTTGCTTTCCCTAAAACAAGTATGAAACTATTTTGCAAGAATAAAACTACGATTACTTTGTGATAATAAAACTATGAATAAATTGAAAGGTAATAAAAGTAGAAAGCTTTTGTCAACAAGAAAGTCATTTGTCCCTAGGAAATCGATAACAAGTACCGGTAATCATTCTTGTAATTTTATATGAGGGAGAGGCATGAGCTAACATACTTTCTCTACATGGATCATATGCACTTATGATTGGACCCCTAGCAAGCATCCACAACTACTAAAGATCATTAAGGTCGTGAAACCCAACCATAGCATTAAGTATCAAGTCCTCTTTACTCCCATACGCCATAACCCACTTATCCGCGTTTAGGCTGCTGTCACCCCCGCAACACTAACAATAAGCAAACCATGAACATATTGCAACACCCTACTGCGGGGGGCCCTCCGCTTATGCGACACGGAGGGCTCCGTAGGACAACACCATAAATAAAATATACAGTCATACCAACCAAGATCACGATTAACCCACGGGACAAAACAGATCTACTCAAACATCATAGGATAGCCAAATATCATTAGGAAATAATATATGGAGTTGAGCACCATGTTTAAGTAGAGATTACAATGGGGAGAAGGGGTGTTACACCGATGCGTTGAGGGGGGAGAGTTGGTGTTGATGGTAGAAAGATTGTTGATGTAGATCGCTGTCTCTATCCTTGCCCCGGCGGCACTCCGGCGCCACCGAGAGAGAGGGGGAGAGAGCCCCCTCCTTCTTCTTCTTCCTTGGCCTCCCCCCTAGATGGGAGGAGAGTTCCCCCTCTGGTCCATGGCCTCCAAGGCGGCGGAGGGGCGGGAGCCCCTCCAAGATTGGATCTCCCTCTCTGTTCTCTTTTGTTTCGCGTTCCCCAGATCTAGCCCTTCACGGTTTCTTAAATTCTCGGAGATCTCTAGCTCCGATTGTGCTGAAATTTTTACACATTTTTTTCCATAAATTATCTTTCTAGCGCCAGAAGAAGAGCCCCAACCGCCTGACGAGGAGGGCATAAGACACCTGGGCGCGTCGGGCACACCCTGGCGCGCCCTGGTGTATCTTGGGGGCTATGGGCCCCCGTTTCCGTTGATTCCAGCTCCCAAAAAATCACATATATTCCAAAATAATTCTCCATAAATTTTTATCGCGTTTGGACTTCGTTTGATATGGATTTTCTGCGAAACAAAAAACATGCAAAAAAACAGGAACTTGCACTGGGCAGTGGATCAATAGGTTAGTCCAATAAATCATATAAAAATTTGCCAAAAATATGTGAACGTTGTATGATATTGGCATGGAACAATCAAAAATTATATATACGACAGAGACATATCAATTACAGAGTCGATCTATTGCGAGATCAGATGAACTAAACCCTAACTGGTAGGACGATGGTTGTTGTTCTCGTATCTACGGCCTAAACCCTCCGGTTTATGTAGACACCAGGAGTGCTGGGGTTACACATGGTCGGTTACAAGGAAAGGATAAACGTGCTGATTCTTCTTATCTTGACTTGGAGGACACACCAAGGCACCAAAAAGCCTCCTGCCCGGATACGGGGTCTCCACTTATGTTCGCCCAGCAAACATTGGCAATACGACCCAACAGTCTGGCCCCAAAAGATGGACTGACGATGACATGTACCTAGGGTAGGGTCTTAGGCCTAACCCATACACCCTACCCATGGACACTGCCCTAGAGTCAAAGACATACAAAGTATAACCGAAGATACCGACTGAAACGCTCCTGAAGTACAATCCACTCGACGGAAGATTCCACTCGGATATCCTAATTCCATTCGACCATGGTAACTTCACTCAACCATACAAGAGACCCACTCGGAGTACAGAAGGCCTAAAGTCACCCAAGATGGCAACGGTCAGGCATTCACTCCGTCGTCATAAAGATCATTAATAGCAGGCGTTACCAGTAACGTTCTAGTCATAACTTACATTGAACCATGTGTAACTGAGGGCTGCGAGGGGCCTAGCGCACTCTATATAAGCCACCCCCCTCCTCTGGCACAAGGGTTTGCACCCCCTGTAACTTCCACACATATCCAGTCAACAAGCCTCCGCGGCACCGAGACGTAGGGCTATTACCTCCTCCGAGAGGGGCCTAAACTCGTAAAATTGTATGTACAACCTCGCCGTAGCTAGGACACCGCCTCCTCCTACGTACCCTTACTCTTACTGTCAGACTCGTTCCCACGACAGTTGGCGCCCACCATGGGGCAGGCGTCTGAGCGACTTCCGGTGAGGTTGTGAATTTCGTTCTTCGTCAACATGGTTTCCGACGGTGGTTTGGCTTTGGGCCACGAGATCCGTCTCGGTGCGCTCATCTTCATCGCTGACGACTCCGCCTGGCTCCAAGAAGCTCCCCTCGACATCGAGGCCCTCCCCAGCCGTGGGGCGGCGCACTTCCGTGCGAGTGCCTGCGGCGTCCTTCTGCGGCAGCCGTCGACTCAGTATCGGTCTGCTCCCATGGTGTCTTCGCTCCCCGCCGCCCGCCATCGCAAGCGATCCGGTCGTTCGCGGCTCCACCAGTGGGTGAAGCACCCGGTGCCTTGCCAGTCGACCACCCCTCAAGTCGCGGCAATCGAGCCCGACGAATCCCCATACGGTTTGTTGGATCTGCCGGTTGGTCACTCGGATTCACTTTCTGAGTGCGAGAGAAACGATCCTGCGGTGAAAGTCCTCATGGTCAAGTCCCAGCGCAGTCCGCCCGGATTTCGTCGCGGTGGTGGTGGCGCTGGCGGCGGCAGCAACGACCCGTCACGTGATCATGACAAATATTATGCCCAAGCCCTTACAGCGAGCAGAGGGAAGAGCTGCATCGCCGCAACGTGTAGGCGCTCCAGACCCCCATCGTTGGGGAGACCTCCGAGGCTCGGGCCTTGGAGGTTGCGTGCTTAGCCACCTTGCCTGAGTGTACGCGTCTAGAGAATCTCCAGCAAGCACTCGACGAACACGCCCGTCAGCAGATTCCTGGTTCCAGTCGATGGCCACGACAGCTATTTCCGACTGAACCTCGAGAAGAACCTCAGGTCTACCGTACTCCGATCCAAAATGTTGCAGCAGCAGCACGCATAGCAGAGTCAATCCAGCCGTCCCATTCAGAAGCTGGTAGAGGTTTGCAGCAGATCCGAGCGCTGCTCCGAGCAGCAGGGGCACAGAACTCGACTGTTTCTTAATCGTGCAACAAAATTCATAGAAGATCTGTGGTTGCAGACACAGTTCAGTCGGCACATAGCCCGAGATCGCCTCCGCGGCGTGAAGATCATGGTTACCGCCAAAATCAGTACCTTGGTCGCGTCCACGGGCAGTTTGATCCTCGATATCCTCGTCATGACCACCGTCGAGTGCCTACACCCCCTCCGAGGGGTGGGTCGTACACGCCCCGGCGGTATGACGACAGGCGCCCGTATGGTGACCAGCAGAGAGCCCCAGTCGACCCAAGAGAGCCTGGGTTCGATGCGAGGTCACTCCTCATACAGGGTTTGGTTGACAAAGGTAGGGCTAGCAGAGAGGGGCTGGACAAAGATCGTCTGACTGGAAGCAGGGCGTTTGTTTCCGGGCCCGAGTGTTTCAGCAGAACCATCCGAGCAACTGAGATCTCGCCCAATCAAATTGGCTACTGGTGTGAGCAAGTTCACTGGTGAGTCAAAGCCAGACACATGGCTGGAAGATTATCGAGTGGCAGTGCAGATTGGTGGAGGCAACGATGATGTAGCCATGAAGCACTTCCCCTTGATGCTTGAGGGTTCGGCCAGAGCTTGGTTGCATCAGTTGGCCCCTAGAAGTATTTTGTGTTGGGAAGATTTAGCCCGAGTGTTTATCAAGACATTCGAGGGCACCTACAAGCGACCTGCTAGGCTGACTGAATTGCAGCACTGCATTCAAAAGCCGAATGAAACTTTGAGAGATTTCATCCAGAGATGGACTACTCTTCACCATGTGGTGGAAAATGTGCCAGAGCACCAGACAGTTTGCGCCTTCAAGGAGGGTGTCCGATATAGAGAGCTCATCCTGAAGTTCGGTCATGCTGGAGACATGTCTCTGAGCCGAATGATGGAAATAGCCACTCGGTATGCTAATGGCGAAGAGGAAGACCAACTCCGCAATGGCAAGGGGAAACCAGTCGACCAGGACATCGAGGGTGGAAATCCCAGTCGGAAGCAAAAGCGTAAAGCTGAGCCTATAGGTCCTGCTGAAGCTGCAGTCCTGAATCCACACCAAGACGCAGTGGATGCCCAAGAAGGTGAAAGATCAGCCTGGCCAGGACGTCCTGGATTTGTCGTGTTATATTCACACCAAGACAGATGAAGAAGGTAACTTGATTCAACCCAAGCATACCACTCGATAGTGCTGACTCCTGATTCAGCAGTTCCGAGAGGGCCAGCCCAGTGAGAAAGACTCTGATAAGGAAGAGAAAGAGGAAGATGATGGTTACCCTAAGGTCAATGCCACCTTGGTGATTTTTGCTGATGTCAAAAGCAAAAGTTGACTGAAAGTCATTAACAGAGAAGTAAATATGGTTGCTCCGGCAACTACGACGTATTTGAAGTGGTAGAAGACTCCCATTACATTCGACAAGTCAGATCACCCAGCGCGCATTGCTACCCCTAGGCGGCAAGCGTTTGTGGTCGACCCAGTCGTTGGGGGCACCCGACTGACTATAGTTCTTGTGGATGGTAGCAATGGTCTGAACATTCTGTATGCTGAGACCCTCCAAGGGATGGGCATTCCGATGTCCAAACTCAGTGAGAGCAACATGCAGTTCCACGATGTCATCCCAGGGAAGAAAGCAAAGTCACTCGGGCAGATTGCTCTTGATGTGGTTTTTGGTGATTCCAAGAATTTCCGCAAGGAGAAGTTGACGTTTGAGGAGGTAGATTTCCACAGTGCCCATCATGCTATACTGGGCAGGCCCGCATATGCTCGTTTCATGGCCCGACCATGTTACATGTATCTCAAGTTGAAGATGCCTGGAGGTGTGATCAGAGTCACGGGAAATAGGAAGAGAGCAGAGGAGTGCTTTCAAAAAGGCTCCAAAATTGCTGATGAGCAAATGGCAGTAGTAGAGATGGAGGAATATAAGAAAAATGCCGATCTGAGTGATTTGTTGCGAGCTAAGAAGCCCGCTTCAGAGTCCGCATTTCAGTCGGCCGGCGAGACAAAGCCAGTCCACATTCACCTGGAAGACCCCGCTGCTGCTCCAACCCACATCTCAACGCACTCGACAGCAAATAGGAAGCCGCACTCATCCAGTTCCTCCGTGAGAACTGGGACATATTTGCATGGAAACCATCAGACATGCCAGGTGTACCTAGGGGGCTGGCTGAGCACCGTTTGTGTGTCGACCCAAAAGCAAAACCTGTCAAAGAGCATCTCCTGCGATCCGCCATGGAAAAAAGGAAGGTGATTGGTGAGGAAGTGGCTCGGCTCCTGGCAGCTGAGTTCATCCGTGAGATATACCACTCTGAGTGGCTTGCCAACATCATCATGGTCCCTAAGAAAGATGATTCACTTAGTATGTGTATAGATTTCAAGCATATGAATCGGGCCTGCCCGAAAGACCATTTCCCTCTCCCCCTCATTGTTCAAATTGTCGAGTCAACTGCGGGGTGTGAGCGTTTGTCTTTTCTGGATGCATATTTCGGGTATCATCAGATCCGTCTGTATGGACCCGATGAAATAAAAACAACCTTCAACACCCCATTCGGGTGCTTTTGCTATGTCACCATGCCTTTTGGTCTCAAGAATGTTGGCGCCACGTTCATGCGCATGATCCAGAAGTGCCTGCTCACATAGATCAGTCGGAACGTGGAAGCATACATGGATGGTATAGTGGTCAAGTCACGCAAGAGTTTCAACCTGCTAACTGACCTCGCTGAAACCTTCGCCAGCCTGAGAAGATATGACATCAAGCTCAATCCGTCCAAATGTACATTCGGAGTCCCAGGTGGAAAGTTACTCGGTTTTCTTGTTTCCAAACGAGGGACTGATGCAAACCCAAAAAAATTGGAGCAATTCTCCGAATGAAACGCCCTGTGCGTGTGCATGACGTTCAGAAGCTTACAGGTTGTTTGGCTGCATTGAGTCGATTCATTTCTCGTCTGGGTGAGTGGCATTACCTCTTTTACGACTGATGAAAAAGTCTGATACATTCGAGTGGACTCCTGAAGCTGAAGCAGCGTTTGTAGAGCTCAAAGCCCTGCTTTCCACCCAGTCGGTGCTTGCTGCCCCAGTCAGCAAAGAGCCTCTATTGTTATATATTGCAGCCACTGGACAGGTTGTCAGCATAGTGCTCACGGTCGAGCGAGAGGAAGAAGGCAAGGCCTATAAAGTTCAACGCCCAGTGTATTATGTTTCTGAAGTCCTGACTCCGTCCAAGCAAAGGTATCCACATTACCAGAAGCTTGTCTACGGAATTTATTTGACCACGAAGAAAGTTGCACATTACTTCGCAGACCACTCGGTTTCAGTCGCCAGCAACGCTCCATTGTCACAAATTTTGAACAATCGAGATGCAACCGGTCGAGTGGCTAAGTGGGCAATATAACTTCTCCCTCTGGATATCAAGTTTGAAGCAAAAAAGGGAATCAAGTCTCAGGCAATTGCAGATTTCTTGGCCGAGTGGATTGAGCAACAGCAGCCTTCTCAAGTTCACTCGGAACACTGGACCATGTTCTTTGATGGACCTAAGATGTTGAACGGTTCTGGTGCTGGAGTGGTCCTGGTGTCCCCAAGAGGCGACAAACTCAGTTATGTCCTCCAAATTCACTTTGATTCCTCCAACAATGAAGCTGAGTACGAAGCACTTCTATTTGGGTTACATATGGCCATCTCACTCGGCGTCCGTCGCCTGATGGTTTACGGCGACTCAGATTTGGTGGTTAATCAGGTAATGAAGGAGTGGGATATCAGGAGCCCTGCCATGACTGGATACTGCAATGCAGTAAGGAAATTGGAAAAGAAGTTTGAAGGGTTAGAGCTCCACCACATACCCCGGCTCAAGAATCAAGCAGCTGATGATCTGGCGAAAATACGTTCCACTCGGAAGCCTATTCCGAGTAATGTGTTCTTGGAGCATCTCCACACCTCATCAGTGCAAGAAGATCCCTTTACAGAGGAGCCCCCACAACCAATAAGTTCTACCAATCTGACTGAGGTCGAAGTGCCAGCAGTAGTCGACCTAATCATGGAGATTTTGGTAATCACCCCCGACTGGACAGTGCCGTATATTGCATATCTGCTCAGGCATGAGCTTCCATAGGATGAAGTTGAAGCACGTCAGATTGTCCGCAGGTCGAAAGCCATCACAGTTATAGGCGGACAGGTTTTCAGAGAAAGTGTTACTGGTGTACCTCAGCAATGTATCTCTCCATAAGAAGGTCGACTGATCTTGAATGAGATTCACTCGGGGACCTATGGTCACCATGCGTCCTCCCGGACCATCGTGGCCAATGCATACTGAGCGGGATTCTACTGGCACGAGCTAATGAAATGGCGAAAGAGGTCGTCGAGAAATGTGAGGGTTGCCAGTTATACTCGAACATGTCCCACAAGCCTACGCCAGCTTTGAAAAATATTCCACTTGTTTGGCCATTTGCCGTGTGGGGTCTGGACATGATTGTGCCGCTAAGGACTGGCAGAAGAGGTTTCACTCATTTGCTCGTGGCAGTCGACAAGTTCACTAAGTGGGTTGAAGCAAAACCTATCAAGAACCTATACTCAAGCATAGCCATCAGTTTCATCAGAGAGTTGGTGTTTTGATATGGAGTTCCGCACAACATCATCACAGACAACGGCTCAAATTTTGATTTTGATGAGTTCAGAGCATTGTGTGCTTCCCAAGGCACTCGGGTCGATTACACATCTGTTGCACACCCGCAGTCGAATGGGAAAGCGGAATGAGCAAATTGTTTGATCCTCCAAGGGCTGAAACCTCGATTGATCCGCGACCTTAAGCATGCGGCTGGGGCTTGGGTGACTGAATTGCTGTCTGTTCTGTGGGGATTGAGGACAACTCCCAATCGGTCGATTGATCGAATCCCTTTCTTCATGGTGTATGGGGTTGATGTCGTGCTTCCGAGTGACTTGCTCCACAATGCACCCCGAGTGGAACTCTTCTCAGAAGGCGAAGCAGAGCAAGCATGTAAAGATGTTGTTGATCTTCTGGAGGAAGAGAGAGATGGCCTTGATCCGATCGACCATTTATCAGCAAGACCTTCGTCGATTCCACGCCCGAAACGTCAAAGGTTGAGCATTTCAAGAAGGAGACCTTGTGCTCCAAGTGGATCAGCAACGGCCTCATAAGCTTGCCCCTGCTTGGGAAGGCCCCTTCATCATCACCAAGGTGCTCCACAATGGGGCATATCACCTTTACAATGTAGCCAAGAAGAAAGACGAGCCGCCCTCTTGGAACGCGGATCTGCTCTGCCGCTTTTATTCCTAAAACACTCGGATCGTCGAGATGTAATAAGAATACTTTCAGATTGTTTATCAAAGTCATGATTCATGTAGTCTCATAATGATTGTCCTTGCATAAACATACATTCAAATACCCCAGTGGGTGGCTTAGCCGCGAACCTGATTCGCCTAAGTTTCAAAACTACTCCGAGTGAAGAGCAACCCTCTCACTCGGGGGCTTAGCGGCGAACCAGATTCACCTAAGTTCAAAAACTATTCTGAGTGGGGAGCAATCGTCCCACTCGGGGGCTTAGCTGTGACCCCGTACTCGCCTAAGTTTCAAACATACTCCGAGTGAAGAGCAACCCTCTCACTCAGCGGCTTAGCTGCGACCCTGTACTCGCCTAAGTTTCAAAGATACTCCGAGTAAAGAGCAACCCTCTCACTCGAGGGCTTAGCTGCGACCCCGTACTTGCCTAAGTTTCAAACATGCTCCGAGTGAAGAGCAGCCCTCTCACTCGGCGGCCTAGCTGCAACCCCGTACTCACCTAAGTTTCAAAGATACTCTGAGTGAAGAGCAATCCTCTCACTCGGAGGCTTAGCTATGAACCAGAATTCCTAAGTTTCAAAAATACTCCGAGTGAAGAGCAACCCTCTCACTCGGAGGCTTAGCTGCGGTCCCGTACTCGTCTAAGTTACAAAACGTACTCTGAGTGGAGAGCGATCCTCCCACTCGGGTGCTTAGCCGCGAACCAGCCTCGCCTAAGTTAAAAAATCCAAGCACATTGGAGGCAAGAAAACTGTGTTCAAATAAAACAAACCAAGTTTGGATAAATCCAGCAAGGTGATCATCACCAAGAAGGTCGATGGATCCACAGTGAACGTCGGCATCCACCCCAGCAAAAGTACTCGGGCGTCAGGCCCGAAAAGAGTATAACGGTTACATAATCACTTGGCATTCTGAGGCCAATGTATTCGAATCATCAAGTTTTTCACTCGGAGGGAGGAGGGCTAGCAGGCTTGAGAAAGGTATCCAAGTCAATACCGTCGGTGATCCGAGTGGCTGCATCGATAGAATTCTCCATAAAGTCCTCAAACTGGAGCTTCTTTGTGTTAGCCACCTGGAGTGCCTTCAGCTTGTCCTCCCTAGCCTCCTTGCAGTGGACCGAACAAGTGATAAGGCCACATCGGCTCCACAACGAGTGGCTGACTTCTTCCATGCTTGCACTCGGTCGGGGATTTCATTGAGTTGAGTCATCAGTGACTCGAGGTCATTCTGAAGCACATCTTCTGGCCATAACTCTTTGTCTATTCGTGATAGTGCAACCTTTAGTCGAGCAATGTAGTCCAAAACGCTAGCGAGGAGAGATTCCAGTCGCATCATGTTCATGGCAGCTTCATCCTTGACAGGAGAGTTGATGGGGTCCAATCCCGTTTCGATCCGCCCGGTTTCCTCCTCGAAGTTCTGGTAGAACTCTGCCCAGAGAGAAAAGTAAGGAATTGGCAGGAACATTGCAAAGAAGTTTTTGAATCTAGTCGGATGAGGAAAAGTACCTTCAAGCATGAGGAACATCTTCTTGGCAAGACCTCCCAGATAGAACTCCAACTCATCCCTCTTCCAAGTGAGTGCATCCACTTTGTCAGCCAGGACCACCTTCTCCTCCTTCAGCAGCGCAGCTTCTTTCTTCGCCTCATCAATGGCGGTCTTCAGTTTGGCATTCTCCTCCTCCAGTTTGCCGACTAAAGCTAGCTTCCTGTCAACTAGTTCAGTCTTCTCACACGCCATCTTCTGCGCCCCTGCAAGATCAATGTCCTTTTGCTCCAAGGTCTGCTTCATTTTGTCTAAACAAATAACATTCCTAAGACGAGCTTCGAGTTGACGGTTTTCACTACGCACATCTGTTCAAGTGGAATCACTCGGTTCAAAGGATGGGAAAGAAAAAATAACAAGGTGTGAAGTCAACAAGTGGTTACCTCCCATGATTGCCACTTCATCTTGAGCTTTCTTCAGATTCTCATTGGCAAGATCCGGGTCAAGTTTGAGTTGGATCTTCTCCTTCTCCAAAGCAGCATACTAGGTCCCAAGTTCACAAGATTTCTGCAATCCAAAAAGACAAATCAGTCGACGAAAACAAAGACCAGTTACTTCTGAGTAAAAGAGAGCAAGTCCAGATTGCTATTACAAAATAGTTTTAAGGCCACTGCCGAATCAAACATTCGATGGCGGTCTCGGGGACTAGACCTAGTGGGTGCACTCAGCATGCCCCCACTGGTTCTATTTCCCACTGGGTGTGGTATGCCCAGCCCGAGTGGAAGAAGCAAAAAAGAAGAAGAAAAGTCATCATCATCATTCATTCTCAGACCACCGCCGACTGCCCGCAATCGACAGCCGTCTCAGGGACTACACCCAGTGGGTGCACTTAGCGTGCCCCCACTGGATCAGTGTCGGATTTCGGGTTCCGGCAAAACCCTTGAGGTTCGAACACTGGGGTGCGCGTGAAGATCTCTCCCTACCTAATCACGCCCTCACCCTCACCGTGATCTCAAAGCTTAGCTCGACAACCCCGCAGAACAAGAGACACGCGATTTATACTGGTTCGGGCCACCGTTGTGGTGTAATACCCTACTCGAGTGTGGTGTGGTGGATTACCTCTTGGGCTGAGGATGAAAAGTTACAAGGGAAGAACAGCCTCCTGAGGAGAGGTGTTCTTGGGCTTGGTGAGCTTGTGTGTGTGAGGGTGGAATGGATCTGATCCAAAGTCAGTTCGAGTTGTCTCCTACTGTGATGGCTAGTCCTATTTATAGAGGCCCTGGTCCTCTTCCCAAATATTGAGCGGGAAGGGATCCCACAACGGCCAAATTCGAAGGGAGACAACTAGTACAAGTTGACTAAAGGTGGTCTTCGCCTGCCAAAGGCTCTGGTGGTGACGCCGTCTTGGGCTCCACGGTGACCTCTGTCCTGTCGTCCTGCTGGTCTTGGTCTCGTTGCACCGATATGGAAACATTTGCCTGATGCCTTGGGACTCCTCGCCTGCGCTTGCCTCTTTAGCACCAAAGATGAAACGAGGACGCTGCGCGCACTGGCGCCCGCCTGGCGCAGGTCGTCATGGCTTGCGTCACGGGAACCTCGCGAGGTGCCCCTTGCCTTGATCTCTCTGCCCCTCGCGAGCCAGCCTGATGAGGCTTCCCTTGAGGAGGTCTTGCATCGTCCGCCTCGCGAGGCTTGGCCCCTCGCGAGGGTCTTGAGTGCTTGCTGGTGAAGATGGGCCGTACGGGGCCGCTGGTGGAGCCATGCTGTGGGCCGTAGGCAGGCAAGTCCGAGGACCCCCGTTCCCAGGACGCTGATAGTAGCCCCTGGGCCCAAGGCACGCTTGGACTTGGCTTTGAGGCGAAGCCAAAGGGCAAGTGCGGAGCGCCGCGGGCCCCAACAGCCAGCGGCCCTGCTGGACGCGTGGCGATTGATTGGACGTGGGCGTCTCCGCTTCCCCACGCTGCCTGGCAACTGCCCGTCTGACAAAAGGCTGGTGTGGGCAACGCTTGCCCTCATGGCTTTCCTTCGTCTTGCTCCAGATCCCCTTTCTCGCTCCTTGCTTTTGAAATCTCCAGATCTGCTTCAATCCCCTTCCGAGCTTCCGACCAATGGCGTCCCGAAAGGCCAAGGCTGTTTCGCCGCCTGCCTGGTACGAGCCGGCTCTGGACGCGCCCAATGTCTTGGAGAAGAACCTCGCCGCCACGCGGCTACTGACGGCGGGGGAGGACAACGAGAAGGGGAAGACCGAGCTCCGGGCTGGCTCCGCCCTGCCGGAAGCTTCGGAGAGCACCTTCTACCCCTTCTTCATGAGCAGCGTCATCGCGGGCCTAGTTCCCCCTTCTCCGACTTCTGGAGCCCGCGCGCCTGCGCCTCAGGCTGCGAGGCTCTCAGGTTTCAAGCTTACAAAGCGGAGGGACTTCGCTGCGGTAGACCAGTAAGTGTTCTTGTCTTGCTTTGTTCTTGCTTCTGCTGCTTATCCTTGACGCCGCTTCGTTGTGCAATTAACCTGATGCCCGTGGCGAAGAAGAGGAAGGAGGAAGCAGTGGTGCTGCTAGGGACCAATTTGCCTGCTACGGCTGCGTGTCCCTCCGTGGAGAAGGGCAGCGTCGGCGCTCGCGTCTCTCCGGCTCGATCGTCCTCGCGAGGCTTAGGGGAGCATCCTTATGAGGAGTCAGCCCCCATGGACCCACTGGCTCCGGAGGTGCCAACGCCTGGCTCGGTCGCCGAGGTCCCCAAAGCTCAGGAGCCTCTGGCCTCCTAGGCCGTGGTGACGACGTCGCCTCCTCCTCCTTCTACCGCATAGCTATCTCCGGGTCCTTCCGCCTCCCCTGACCTCCTGGAGCGCGCTCTCTCCGCGATGACCCTGCTACGGGAAGATCTTCAAGGCGCCGACCGTCGCCTGGTGGCCGGGCACCTGGAGCCGGTCTCTGGCTGGCTTCACTCTGATGTGTCTGTCCGGGCGACGCTAAGCCAGGCTGCTATGGACTCCGAGAAGGACAGGAAGGCTGTAGCCCAAGCCGTGGCCACCCGCGAGGTGGCGCTAAAGGATGCCGGGGCTGCCCAGGACCACTACCGGTCGCTGGAGGCCGAGCCGGAGACCATGCAGAGGGAGCGCGCGAAAGAGGCCCGAGGCCGCAAGGCGGAGGAGGAGAAGATGAAGGCCCGAGAGGACGTCGCCAGGGATCGTGGCGCCGAGCTGGAGCAGTTGGCGAAGGCGCAGGCCAGGGAGCGCAGCCGGCTGGAGGAGCTAGAGCAGAAGCTGAAGGCGGAGGAGGCCGAGCTTGAAGCCAAGGCGAAGGTCCTGGTTGAGGACCGCGCGGCCTTCAAGCTCCTCGAGGAGAGGTCTCAGACGGCACTGCGGTCACTCTATGAGAAGGGCTTGGAGGAGCCGCTGGCCACCGGCGACGAGGGCCCCTCCCAGCTGCTTCCTTATCTGGTCGATGCGCTTGAGGAAGTCGTGAGCGGCATCGGTCCCATGGCAGAGGAAGAAGCCCGCATTCTTTCCTGAGCCACGTTGATGCGCGTCTTCAGCCACCTCCATCTTCGTGATCCCGCCGCCAACCTCGACGAGCTGCTAGAGCCTGTGGATGATGAGCGCTGCGCAGCTGCTGCCGAAGCCGTGAAGGGCCAAGTGGAGGCCTTGCTGAAGAAGTTCCGCGCCTTCGATCCCGCGCCTTCGACTGGTGGTGCTGCCCCACCTGCAACTCTGGCACGCGGTGCAGGTGAAGGCGACGCCACCAAGGGAGAAGCATCCCTTGCGGGCGACGGCGGTGTCCAGGGATGACGAAATGACTTGCCGACGACTCCTTTCCTGTTTAACTCCTGCAACATGCATCATGCCTTGTGGAGGCGTTTAAACTTGCGTTTGGTATTGGGAGAACAATATGTCTTGTAATATTTGTTTGAGATTTTATGATTTCTTTCCCATTTGCTTTACGTTCTACGTCGGCAGGGCCCGACCCCGCGCATACCTCAGCCGCCGTTGGGTCGTCCGGATCACCAGGACGAGACCAAGGAGTGAGGGGCTACGTGGCCAGTTAGGCTCCCAAGTCGCGATGCTCAGGGGTCCCCCTTGACACGCAAACAGCTTACGGACAGGAAATGCAGGAATAGGTCTAGTGTTCTACATCGGCAGGGCCCGACCCCACGCATACCTCAACCGCCGTTGGGTCGTCCGGATCACTAGGACAAGACGAAGGAGTGAGGGGCTACGTGGCCGGTTAGGCTCCTGAGTCGCGATGCTCAGGAGCCCCCCTTGACGCTCAAACGACCTCCATACCTTGGCTTTGCTCGGGAGGGGCGTGCGACGACCAGGTCCGGGGGACCTGGCAGGGTGGCGTACGCTTGGGCGTGACCCGAGCGCGGCCCCCGTGCCTAGCCCCCTCGCGCGACTCTCCCGAGGGGAGGTGTTGCGATGAGGCCAGACACTGAGCTCGAGGGCTCCCTGAGGTTGATACGGCCATGGGGCCGCCCTTAGTTGTTTATCACCAGCGCGGAGCATAGCGCTTCCGCACTTGCACGGGCATAGTCGCTCCTCGGCAGTGTTGACGGCTAGCGTGGAGCATGGTGCTTCCACTGGTACGTGGGAGGGGACTACCTACTGCGGAGAGCCCCCGGGGCGTGTACAGCCCCGCCCTGACACGTGGTTTGCACGGCAGGGCTGGACGAGGTGTGTCTGGGCACCCGTGAGCCAGCGCGGGACTCACGAGGCCCTACCTCAAGGCGGGTTGCGCCTGGTCTTGATTCTTGATGGTTGTGGTGTTTCTGCGAGATGGTTAGGCAACCTGCGCTGAATGAATTTCCCGAGGTTATCGCACGAGAAAGGCCAAGCACCAACGACCCCAGGAGGTGACGTGAACGGGGCCGGCCCGCCAGACAGAGCTCAGCCGTTGGATTTATTGACGCTGTAGGGACGGGCCCGAGCACAGACGCCGTGCCTAGCCTTCCTATGCGAAGGATCCTGAAGAAAGACGATCAGCGCGCGGCTCCCATGGTGGGTGACAATCAAGCAGGTGATAACCATAGGTAGATTATGCATGAAAAGCAAACTAGCTCAGGTAAATGCGAGAACGATACATGCCACCGGGTCGGACCCGAGCAGCCTGGGGATGATGCAGCCCGAGGGGCGCCCCCAGCATAGCAAGCTAAAGACGTAAAAGGATACTCGCGACAGGGACAGACCCACGCGGCCTGGGAATGATGCAGCCCGGGGGGCGCTCCCAGCTAAATAAACTTGGAAAATGTCACCTGGTTCCGTTGTCGAAGGAATGTTGGGGCAGCTGAAGATGCGTGGCGAAGGGGCTGCTCCTCACGAGCCACCGGGGCCCTGAGCCTTGGGAGGCTCTGGGGGTCCGGGCGGTTCCTTGAGGACCGTCTCCATCTCCGTCAGGACTGCATGATGCCTCGCCTCCTGAGCTGCCAGGACGCTCCGCAGGTTGCACTGGAAGGCGGATGCCACGCTCGGCAGGCCGAATGGCATGCGAACATAGCTGTGAGGCGGGCCCTTGCAGCATCCCACGCGCAAAGGCTAGAAAAGCTCCTGAGATGCAGCCCTGTTGAGCCCTGGGATGTCGATGCAGACGCGCAGCCCACCATCCTTGCCTGGATGGGGAGCCGCAGCAGGTGAGCGGCGATCGCCGCGCATGGCCCTTACATCCTGCAACTCCTGAGTGGTCTTGACAATGAACCCCTGAGCGTTGGGCGCTCCTCGCCCGGTGTCCTCCTGAGGGAAACGTGCCGCAAAGCACGCCTCCATGTGGTGCCCGAGCGCCTCCCTCATGATGTTGGCGAGGTCTCAGGCCCTCCGGAAGAGAGCCCCCGAGCCCTGCCCGAGGAGGGCGCCGGGCGCGCCTTCCTATGCGAGGGAGGGAGGCGCCCCAAGCGCGGGCGCCGATCCTGACGTGGCACCATTCAAGGCGCCACTCCCCTGAGGCCCTGTGCGGAGTAGCTGCTTCTTCTTCTTGGGGATGGCCTCAGGAGGCTATATGGTGCCTTGGTCGTCGGGGTCTTCGATTGATGCAGCTTGAAAGGCGCGCTCGAGGGAGCACACCGCATCTCTTTCTTCGCAGGGGACTGTGATGATCCCGCCGCTTCCTGGCATCTTGAGGATGTTGTAGCCATGGTGCGTCACTGCCATGAACTTGGCTAGGGCCGGATACCCAAGGATGGCGTTGTATGGCAGACGGAGGTGGGCAACGTCGAAGTCGATGACCTCGGTGCGGTAGTTGTCGCGCTGTCCGAAGGTGACAGGGAGGCGGATCTGCCCTATCGGGGTGGTGGAGCCGTCGGTCACTCCTGAGAAGGGCTAGGCTGAAGCTGATTGTATGGCACTTGAAGGCTGTCGAACGTCTCGACGGACAGGACGTAATGCCCTGCACCACCGTAGATGAGGGTCTTGGTGACTTGTACGTTGCTCATGACAGGTGCGCAAAGCATCGGGAGGGCGCCAGCGGTGGCCGCGCACTTGAGCTGATCTACCGAGCTGAAGGTGATGGCGCACTTGGACCACCTAAGCGGGCGTGTGGCCTCAAGCCTGGGGAGGACTGCGTTCACCTCGCGAGCAAACTGCTTGAAGATACGCTGAGAAGCTGGGGCCTGAGCTCCGCCCAAGATGCAGGCGATGGCGCACGGTTCCTGGAAGCCCCCAACCCCCTCGTCCTGATGGTGATCGTCGTTCCTTCTTGGTGGTGGCGGAAGCGGAGGAAGTCCAGCGTTGCCCTGGGGGCGGTCCTCGCGAGGCTGATCCCTCCAGGTGCCCTCACAAGGTTTGTCCTACCAGCGGTCCTCGCGAGGCCGGTCACGCCACTCCTGGCGAGGGCCGCGATCGTCCCAGCGTCCTCCGCCACGTCCTCCTCCTCGACCGTAGCCCCGGTCGTTGCGCTCGGGGCGTCGACCGAGGCGTCCATCTCGAATGGCCCTGAGCTCCTGATAGTCATTGGTGTTGTGGCTCTGTACGTTTTTGAAGGCACAGACCGGTCGGCTCCTTTTGGACGACTCGGGAAGGTCCCGGCCGCGCTTCGTATCCGGCTCCGCTGCGAGCACGGCCACTCCCTTGCGCTTCACGTCCTTGGTCTTGGCTTTCTTCTTGTCTGGGTCGGTAGCTGGGAGCTCGAGGAGGGAAAGGCGCCCCTCCTCAGCTCTTGCGCACTTGGTCGCCAGGTTGAACAGCTCTAAAGCCGTGCATAGCTCCTCATGGATGCCGAGCTCCTCCTTCATCTTGACGTCGCGGACACCATCAGAAAACGCGGAGATGATGGCCTCGTCCATGACCTTGGGGATCTTGAGGCAAACGTAGTTGAAGCGCTGGATATACTTCTGCAGGGTCTCTCCTGGCTGCTGCTTGATGCGATGTAGGTCACCCGCGGCCGGAGGGTGGTCGCGAGTGCCCTGGAAGTTGGCGACGAAGCGGTCGCGCATCTCGCCCCAGGAGGAGATCGAGCCCGGGGGCAGGTTCATGAGCCACGAGCGAGCACCATCCTTGAGAGCCATGGGGAACCAGTTCGCCATGACTTTTTCATCGCTGTTGGCCGCCTCGATGCTCAGCTCGTAGAGCTGCAAGAACTCCGCAGGGTCGGGGGTGCTGTCGTAGCGAGGAGGCAGATTCGGCTTGAACTTGCCCGGCCAGGTGACGCTACACAGCTCAGGGGTGAAGGCCTGGCAGCCCGCTGTGGCCACCAGGACCCTCTGCTGATGCGGAGCCTGCCCTTGATGTCCACGCACCGCCGCCGCAGGCGGTGCACGGTCTTGTCGTAGTGGCGCTGGGAGCACGGGAGCCTTCTCTTGCGGCCGGGGAACTTCTTGGCAGTTTCCTTCTTCTCGCGCGGGGGCCCGGTGCGGTGGGTCATGCCGGGGGGCCGCACGTCTTGGCGCCAGAACACCGTCTTGGTGCAGAGGTGGTGGAGGCACTCCGTGGGCCACGTCGCCCGCAGCTGGCGGAGGGCGAGGCAGCAAGAGGGATGGCACGGGGGAGCCCCCTGCGGCGCTGGCAAGCTCGGCGATGCGGTCCAGCCAATCCTCGTAGGGGTCGTCGACAGGGCGGTAGTGCAGGAGCTCGCGTGCCATGAGCAGCGCGGCCTGCAAATCCATGGGAGCGCGACGAGCGTGAGCCGACGAGCCAGCCGGGGTCAGTGACGGAGTGGCAGTGCGGCCGTCCCGCCACCGAGGGGTGCAGCGAGGACGCTTGCTGCTCGTTTCCCGCCGGGCCGGTGGCGGCGTTGGCGGCGGGTGACGGAGAACGACGGGGAGGCCCGCCGACAGGAGCTGTCTGAGCGACGCGGGCAGCGAGAGCGGCCCGGCACTCAGCGCGGGCTCGGCGAGCGTCCGCCATGGATGCGACAAAGCGATGGGACACGGATCAATGGAAGGAAAGCCTCGGCTCACCCCTACCTGGCGTGCCAAATGTCAGATATCGGGTTCCGGCAAAACCCTTGAGGTTCGAACACTGGGGTGCGCACGAAGATCTCTCCCTACTTAATCACGCCTTCACCCTCACCGCGATATCAAAGCTTAGCTCGACGACCCCGCAGAACAAGAGACACGAGATTTATACTGGTTCGGGCCACCGTTGTAGTGTAATACCCTACTCCAGTGTGGTGTGGTGGATTGCCTCTTGGGCTGAGGATGAACAGTTACAAGGGAAGAACACCCTCCTGAGGAGAGGTGTTCTTGGGCTTGGTGAGCTTGTGTGTGTGAGGGTGGAATGGATCTGATCCAAGGTCAGTTCGAGTTGCCTCCTACTGTGGTGGCTAGTCCTATTTATAGAGGCCCTGGTCCTCTTCCCAAATATTGAGCGGGAAGGGATCCCATAACGACCAAATTCGAAGGAAGACAACTAGTACAAGTCATCCTGACTAAAGGTGGTCTTCGCCTGCCAAAGGCTCTGGTGGTGACGCCGTCTTGGGCTCCACGGTGACCTCCGTCCTGTCATCCTGCTGGTCTTGGTCTCGTTGCACCGATATGGAAACCTTTGCCCGATGCCTCGGGACTCCTTGCCAGCGCTTGCCTCTTTAGCACCAGAGAGGAAACGAGGGCGCTGCGCACGCTCGCGCCCACCTGGCACCGGTCGTCATGGCTTGCGTCACTCGGGGGCTACACCCAGTGGGTGCACTCAGCGTGCCCCCACTGGCCCAAAATCCCAATCGACATGACCCGTCCGACTCAAGTGGAAGAGCTACAAAGAAAAAGATATACACCAAGTGGGTGAACATATGCAAGGTGCAGACTCATGATAGATGCACATTAAAGGTTCCAAAACGCTCATCCACAGACATCTTACGAATAATAAAGCAACAGTTTTCAGGTAACATATCCTAACAGAGCAAGAGTCAAGCTGGAAAGCCAATCACAAATCAACTTACAATCCCACTTACTCGGACATTGGTTTGGAGGGAAGAGTTGGCGTCGTAAGCGTCCTTGCCGGTGTCAAACACCACCTTCAGTTGGTCCATCATCAAACCCGCCTGGATCATGGCTTCCTTGGCAGCTCCTACTTGGTCCTCCGGGATGTGATGCATAACAAACGGAGTTGATGAGGGAGCCGATGACGTGGCTGGTTGGGTTGGAGGTTGAGGTGGTGCAGTCGGACCATGTCGGATTCAGGGTTCCGCAGACCCTTGAGAGGTTCGAACTCTGGGGTGCACACGGAGGACTCTTTCTCCACAGCCTGCCTACCCAACGATTCCACGACCTAGCTCGACGAACCCAAAGAACACGGGACACGGAGGTTTATAGCGGTTCGGGCCATTGCGTGGTGTAATACCCTACTCCAGTGTGGTGGTGGATTGCCTCGAGGGCTGAGGATGAACTAGTACACTGGATGAACAGCCTCAGGAGGAGAGGTGTTCTTGAGCTCGATGAGCTGGTGGGTGTGAGGATGGAATGGATCCGATCCCAGATGAGTTGCCTCCTATGGTGGTGGCTAGTCCTATTTATAGAGGCCCTGGTCCTCTTCCCAAATGTAGGCGGGAAGGGATCCCTCAACGGCCAATTTTGAAGGGAGACAACTAGTACAAGCTATCCTGACGAAAGTACTCTTTGCCTGCCAAAGGCTCTGGTGGTGATGCTACTGTGGGCTCCGCGATGACCTCCGTCCTGCTGGTCTTGGTCTTGTTGCACCGATATGGAAACCTTTGCCTAATGCCTTAGGACTCCTCGCCCGCGCTTGCCTCTTTAGCACCAAAGAGGAAACTGGTACACTGTGCCCGCTGGTGCCCGCCTGGCCTTGGTCGTCACGGCTCACATCATGTGAACCTCGCGAGGTGCCCCCTGCATTGATATCTCCGCTCCTCGGGAGCCAACCTAGCAAGGCCGCCCCCAGGGAGGTCTTGGTGTCGTCCGCCTCGCGAGGCTTGGCCCCTCGCGAGGGTCTTGAGTTGTTGTTGCCGAAGCTGGGCCGTACGGGGCCGTTGGCGAAGCCAGGCCGTGGGCCGTAGGCAGGCAAGTCTGGGCACCCCCGTTCCCAGGACGCCGACAGTAGCCCCCGGGCCCAAGGTGCGTTCGAACTTGGCTTCAAGGCGAAGCCAAAGGGCAAGTGCGGAGCGCCGCGGGCCCCAACCGCCTGCGGCCTCGGTCATCGCGTGGCGATTGACGGGACGTGGGCGCCTCCGCTTCCCCACACTGCCTCGGCAACCATTCGACTTGATGAGACCCTGCTGCATGCAGAAGAAAACCATCCTTGCATGCGATCGTGGAGGTCGACGGTTGGCCTCCTTCTGGCTATAAATGAGGAGAGGGGCGGAGCCCCCGTTGCTCATATCCTTCTTCTCGCTGCCCGCTCCTCTTCCTCCTCTTCTCCTCGCCGTCTTGCCGCGACACTCATGGCGCCAACAAAGAGGTTTTCGGCCACGGAGAAAGGGAAGGCTCGCCAAGAGGGGCCCGGCTCCCCACCGCCCAAGAGGGGGCGTGGTCGCCCCCGTAAGCACGCTGCGACCCCTGCTGTTGCTCCTCGGGGGCGCGGACATGCTCCTTCGGGGTCCGGCGTCATCGTAGGTGGCCATGATGGTGCTCCCTCCCATGGCGGGGGCCGCTCTAGGCGGAGCAGCCCTTGTGCCGAGGGGAGGCACGCCATGGTCGCTCGGCCCCGGCGGCCACACTTCCACTCGGCGGAGGTGCTCCCAGAGTTCGTCGTGTGGTCGGTGCAGCCGGCCGGCACCTGGCTCCAGCTCCTGCGCTCCTTTGCCAGCGAGCTGCTGGCCTCGGGTCTCATTGGTTTCTGGCTGCAGGCAGACGGTACTGCAGCAGGGCCTTGTGGGCCGCGGTGGAGGTTTCTGCCGCGGGCAACGCGGTCATGGCCCGCGGCTGGCAGACGTTCGCCCGCGCGCGTCGCCTGAGCAGACGGTGCACCTTCCACTTCAAGTACGACGGCGTCGCGACCCTCTACGTGAGGGTATTTGGGGAAGACGGTCACCGCGTTGGGTGCTGCCCCGAGGATAGTGGTGGTGATGGCGAGCTCGGCCTTGATGACGGCCGTGATGACGCCGAGGGCGAGCTCGCCCTTTGCGACGGCCGTGGCTCATCCAGCGGCGGCGGCTCCTCCTCCGGCGAGAGCTCCAGCAGCGGCGGCTATGACCAGTCGCCACATCGCCAGGCTCGCTTTGAGGATGGTGGTGGGTCATCCCGTCGCCATGCTCCGGTGAAGCGCGAGGAAGGCTCCGACTGAGTTCGAGGAGCGCCGCGGTTGTGCACCCGATTTGTTTAACCTTTCCTTTCTTCCTGCATTTGAAAAAGTAGATGGCCCAGCTGGGGCATGTAATGAACCGTGGTATCCATGCCATTATGCTATGTTTATTGTTCTTGTGTTGTGCTATTCGTGCTCCATGTAGATGTAGAGGGATAACTTAGCTTGGTACGCTCGGGGTAGTTTCCCATCTCGTGAGGGCGCGCCTTCTGGCATCTGGTGAGGTCTCCTTGTTGCCGACTCGGGAGCCGCTAACCTCGGGAGGCACCATAAAGCTGCATAATCTATTGGGACATCTGTCGGGCGCCTTGTCCTCCTTGCGCGAGCCCTCAGGCATGAGCTAATCACGGCTTAGCGCACCACATCGCGGTACCCGTGGGGCACAGACTCAGGGGGGGTGCGCGAATCACGAGCTCATTCGAGGGCGCCTCACGAAGATCAAGGGAGATGAAGCTCTGGGGCGACAGGGCTTTGGCGAGTGCGTCCGTCCGCGGTCTATGGCCCAGCGCACGCACGCACCTTCCCAGTCCCCGCGCAAGGCATACGGGGGAGAGCATCGGGCAACTGCCGCCCTCCCTGACGCAAGACAAAGAAGCGAGCGATGTGAAAATGGAAAACTTCAACCAAGTAATCGAGAAACACCAGAACTCCAAATTCCATTAAGAAGGTTGCAAACCAGCTACAGAAAGCAAATGAACAGCCACGTCCGGCACCTAGTCTAGTCTTCTCACCAGCGCGGAGCTAAGTGCGGCCACTAGGACGTGGGAGGGAGCCCCCAAGGCCTGAGGGCGGCACTCCGAAGACTCTAGGGCGTGTACAGCCCCACTCATTATTACGTGAGAGTGTCACGAGCAGAGACCTTCACAGGCACTGGGCCTTGCTTCATGGGTAGAACTTCCGGAGGTGCTGGATGTTCCAGGCGGTCTAGATGGGGACCCCGTCTTGCGTCTCCAGGCGCGCGGCACCAGGCCTGGAGACGCGGACAATCCTAAATGGGCCCTCCCACATGGGTGAGAGCTTGTGCAACCCTTCCCTGGAGAGCACCTGCCTCAGGACGAGATCGCCCACCTCGAGCGTCCTGGAGCGAACACTGCGGCAGTGGTACCGCCGCAGTGCCTGCTAGTACCTTGCCGCTTGGAGCGAGGCTTGGTGGCGGCGTTCCTCCCCCAGGACAAGGTCCATCCCCCGCATGGCTTCTTGACGTGCCTCGTCAAATGCCAAGACCCGCGCGGAGCGATGCTTGACCTCGTGAGGGAGAACCGCCTCGGCTCCCTAGACGAGGAAGAATGGAGTCTTGCCCGTCGGCTTGGTGGCGGTGGTGCGGATGGACCATAGCACGGACTGGAGCTCGTCGTGCTAGCCCCTGCCGCAGGCCTCGAGCTTCTTATTGAAGGTTCTTGTTTTGAGGCCTCTCAAGACCTCCGCGTTGGCGTGTTCAGCTTGGCCGTTGCTCCTGGGGTGCACTACTGAGGCGTAGCATATCTGTGTTCCAAGGTTAGCACAATATGTTTTGAAGAGATTGCTAGTGAACTGCGAGCCATTATCGATGATGATACGATTAGGGACTCTGAACTGGCTCACGAGGCCCTTGATGAACTTGACCGCTGAGCCGGTCGGGATGGTACGTATTGGCTCCACCTCCGCCCACTTGGTGAACTTGTCGATGGCGACATAGAGGTAGCAATAGCCCCCGGGCGCTCGAGGGAATGGACCCAAAATGTCCAACCCCCAGACCGCGAACGGCCACGAGAGCGGAATAGTCTGAAGGCCCTGAGCCGGTTGGTGGATTTGCTTGGTGTGGAACTGGCATGCCTCGCAGGATCTCACCAGCTCGGTTGTGTCGTTGAGCACCGTGGGCCAGTAGAATCCGCTGCGGAATGCCTTGCCTACCAAGGTGTGTGAAGACGAATGATGCCCGCAGTCCCCACCGTGTATGTCAGCTAACAGCTCACACCCCTGCTTCCTAGAGATACATCACAAGGAAACATCATTCGGCCGTTTTCGATACAGCTCACCATCCTAAATGCAGTATGATGTAGCCTGCCGGGCCACGCGCTCCGCGTCTTCCTCCTTCTCTGGTAGCGTTCCTCACATCAGGTATGCCCTGAACTCCTCGGTCCAACACCCCTCCTGGGGCTCGAGCGCTAGGAGCAGGCGAGGTTGGGCCGCAGGAGGGGGCTCCCGAGGCTGGTGGTGGGGGAAGCTCCTCCTGAGGTGGCGCTGGTTCCACAGCTGGAGGCGCTGCCAAAGGCTTGAAGAGCCGTTCCTCGAAGACTCTGGGCTCCTGGGGCTGGCACCTAGACACCCTCTTGGCGATGTCGTTGACTTCTTTGTTCGTGCCGTGGGGCACATGCTGCAGTTCCAGGCCCAAGAATTGCTTCTCTATTTTGCCTACCTCCGTGAGGTATGCCTCCATATGCTCGTCCTTCAGCTCATACACCTTGTTGGAGAAGTTGACGAGGAGTTGTGAGTCGCCCTTGATGGTGAGGCGTTTCACTCCCAAGGCCACCGCAGCCTTAAGGCCGGCGATCAAGCCTTCGTACTCCGCGATGTTGTTGGAGACCTTCTCGCCCTGCTGGAAACAGAGCTGCACGGTGTAGTAGAGCTTGTCCTTGGTGGGCGAGATGAGTACAGCTCCAGCCCCCGCGCCCTGACGCGTGAAGGCGCCATCGAAGTACATGATCCAGCCATCTGGCGCTTCACTTCCTGGCAAGAGGGATCGGTTCTCGCCTGCTTCGGGCTCTGGAGCGTCGGTCCATTCCGCCACGAAGTCGGTGAGGGCGGCTCCCTTGATGACCCTGGTGGTGCTGAACTCCAGCTGGAACGCCTGCAGTTCGATGTTCCACTCGGCGACCCTTCCCGCAGCGTTGGGGCTCCGGAGCACCCTCTCCAGTGGGTAGGCTGAAACGACCTTAATAGAGTGGCCTTGGAAGTAGTGACGCAGCTTGCGCGAGGCCACGAGGAGCGCGAGTAGAAGCTTCTGCGGCATGGGGTAGCGTGCCCGCGCGTCCCGTAACACCATGCTGACGAAGTACACTAGGTGCTCGACGAGGGGGAGCGTCGTTGGAGCCCGAGGTCTCCGGGGGCTAGAGCGCCTCTTGAGGCCGGGGGAACTCTGGAGTTTGATCGCCCATCGGGGCTACCACGGCCCCAAGAGCGTCGTCTTATGGAGTATGGTCATCTGCTGGCGCCACTGTGGCTTCAGGGGCGCCGTCTTGGTGCCGCACCATCCCAACCGAAGGTGCGGCATTGTGCGACAGGTCCTTGGCCTGGCGCTCCTCCCGGACAGCCATCAGCGGTATGCTAGCGGAATGAGGCTTGGTGGCCAGGTAAAGCACCAGGGGCTCGAGGGGGCGAGGCGCTACCATCACCGGTGGGCTGGTCAGATATCTCCCGAGGTCTTGAATCGCCATGTCGGCCTCCGGCGTCCACTCGAACGGGCCTTTCTTCTTCATTAGTTTGATGAACGGCAGGCCGCACTCCCCCAGCTTGGAGATGAAGCGCCCTAGTGAGGTCACGCAGCCCGCGAGCTTCAGCATTTCCTTGAGAGTTTGCGAAGGGCTCATGTCTTCTATGGCCTTGACCTTCTCCGGGTTCGCCTCGATCCCCTGTGCGACATGAGGAAGCCTAGCAGCTTGCCGGAGGGGACGCCGAACACGCACTTCTCCGGGTTCAGCCACAGTTCCACCTTGAGCAGGCTGGCAAAAGTCTCCTCCAGGTCCTTAATGAGGGTCCTTGCCTCCCGAGATTTCACCACTATGTCGTCGACGTAGGCCTTAGCATTCCTCCCGAGCTATTGGCCTAGAGCGATGTGCATCAATCGTTGGAAAGTCGCCCAGCATTGCGCAGCCCGAACGGCATGCAGGTGTAGCAGTACACCCCGCACAGGGTCAGGAAGGCCGTCTTCTCAACGTCCTGCACCGCCGTCTTGATCTGGTGGTAGCCCGAGAAGGCATCTAGGAAGCATAGCAGGTCGCACTCGGCGGTGGAGTCGACGATCTAGTCGATGCGCGGAAGCGGGAACGGTTCCTGAGGGCAGGCCTTGTTGAGGTTGGTGAATTCGACGCACATGCGTTCCTTCCCGCCTTTCTTGGGCACGACGGCTGGGTTTGCCAGCTACTCCAGGTACCGCACCTCGCAGATGACACCTGCTTCTTGCAGCTTACGGGTCTCCTGGATGATGAAGGACTGCTTCTCCATGGACTGCCGTCGTGCCTTCTGCTTCACCGGGCGCACGTTAGGGAATACCCTCAAGTGGTACTCGATCACTCCTCTTGGGACCCCAACCAACTGCTTGGGCTCGTAGGTGAATACCTCCTTGTTCGCCCGTAGGCAATTTACCAACTCCTTCTCTTGGTCTGGGGCGAGGTCGGCACCTATGGTGAAGGTGGCCCCCGAGGCCCCGTCCTCGTCGACCGGCACCTGCTTCATCTTGGCCCGATCTTGAGAGAACAATTGTTTCTTCTTTGCCGGCGTAGCCCCCTTGGCCCCGGGGGTGACTCCGTCGGTCGAGCGCGCTGCCGCTACGACCCTGAAGGCAAGCTTGAGGGCCGTCAGGGCTTCCTTGGTGTCTCCAGCCACGGTGAGGACGCCGGTGCTTCCCGGCATCTTCATGAGGTTGTAGGCCGGATGGGTTACCGCCATGAAATGAGCCAGGGCAGGGTACCCGAGGATGGCGTTGTATGGGAGGCCGATGCGAGCGATGTCGAAGTCGATAAGCTTGGTGCAGTAGTTGTCACGGGTACCGAAGGTGACCGGGAGGCGGATCTGCCCTAGGGGGCTGGTGGAACCGCTGCCAACTCCGGAGAAGGGCTTGGTGGGACGGAGCCAGCCGTATGGTATGTGAAGCAAGCCAAAAGCTTCCACGGAGAGCACGTTGAGGCCAGCCCTGCCGTCGATGAGGGTCTTGGTCACCGCCACGTTGCAGATGGTGGGTGTGCAGAGCATCGGGAGTGCGCCCGAGCCGGTGGTGGTCGCCGGATTGTCCCCTGAGTCGAAGGTGAGGTCGGCCTTGGGAGCCGCCCATCCAGGAGGAGCTCCCTGCTACATAGAGGCGGTGCCTATTTGGCGGAAGAACTGCTTGCCGTGGCGATCCGAGGGTGGTGCCTGCGAGCCGCCGAGGAGGGCCGCAATGGCGAGGGGTGCTGGTGCTGCGAAGCGCGCGGTGAAAAGGCCGCACAGCTCTTCCCAAGAGGCCACAGAAGATCCTGGCAGGTTGAGCAGCCAGGCGTGTGGCGCGCCAGCGAGGGCCATGGGGAACCAGTTGGCCATGACCTTGTCGTCGCCTCCGGCTTCCAGAACGACCTCTTCGTACGCCAGCAGAAAGGCTGCTGGATCCGTCGCACCGCCATAGCAAGGCGGCATCTCCGACTTGAACTTGTGCGGCCACCGCACTTGTCGTAAGGCGGGGGTGAAGGCCCGGAGGCCCATGGCGCATTTGCGCGCGCCCGTCGATCCAGCCGGAGCAGCGGCGCCTGCCATGGGAGCCGGACGGAGAAACAAAGCAGGCAGAGAAGCAGAGAAGACGAAGAGGCGAAGCTTCGGTGCACCCCTACCTGGCGTTCCAAATGTCGGATTCAGGGTTCCGCAGACCTTTGAGAGGTTTGAACTCTTGGTGCGCACGGAGGACTCTTTCTCCCCAGCCTGCCTACCCAACGATTCCATGACCTAGCTCGACGAACCCAAAGAACACGGGACACGGAGGTTTATACCGGTTCGGTCCACCATGTGGTCTAATACCCTACTCCAGTGTGGTGGTGGATTGCCTCGAGGGCTGAGGATGAACTAGTACAGTGGATGAACAGCCTTAGGAGGAGAGGTGTTCTTGAGATCGATGAGCTGGTGGGTGTGAGGATGGAATGGATCCGATCCCAGATAAGTTGCCGCCTACGGTGGTGGCTAGTCCTATTTATAGAGGTCATGGTCCTCTTCCCAAATGTAGGCGGGAAGGGATCCCACAACGCCCAATTTTGAAGGGAGACAACTAGTACAAGCTATCCTGACGAAAGTAATCTTCGCCTGCCAAAGGCTCTGGTGGTGACGCCGTTGTGGGCTCCGCGATGACCTCTGTCCGACCGTCCTACTGGTCTTGGTCTTGTTGCACCGATATGGAAACCTTTGCCTGATGCCTCGGGACTCCTTGCCTGCGCTTGCCTCTTTAGCACCAAAGAGGAAACTGGTACGCTGTGCCCGCAAGTGCCCGCCTGGCCTTAGTCGTCACGGCTCACGTCATGTGAACCTCGCGAGGTGCCCCCTGCATAGATATCTCTGCTCCTCGGGAGCCAGCCTAGCAAGGCCGCCCCCAGGGAGGTCCTGGTGTCGTCCGCCTCGCGAGGCTTGGCCCCTCGCGAGGGTCTTGAGTTGTTGCTGCCGAAGCTGGGCCATACCGGGCCGTTGGTGAAGCCACGCCATGGGCCGCAGGCAGGCAAGTCTGGGCACCCCCGTTCCCAGGACGCCGATAGACCAGAAGTCTGAACAGTCGGTGCTGAGGGTTGGTCAGTCGACAGAGGATTAGCAAAAGAGATAGTAGCCCGTACTGGATCATCAAGTTGTTGAACTACAGGCTCAGATTCCGGGCAAGGCGCTCTACTGGCAGGTGCCCTCTTGCTCAAAGCTCTGCCTCTTCTCCCTGTACTCCTTTGAGGTACATCCTCATCATCATCTAGAACTTGGACAACATTTGTCGGCACTGCAAACACTCGACAATGAGATTTCAGTCGACCAGGAAGTCAGTTGACAGAGCATAAACGTGACTATGGTATCATACGTGCTCGAGAGGTGGCCTTATCCGTGGTCTCCACATCGGCCCTGAAAACCATGGAAGTAGCAAAAGTAGCAGCCCTGAAAACCCAAAATTTCACTCGGTCAAGCAAATGAAGACGTCCGCAGTGGCGTCGAAAGACAAGGAAAAGAAACAGTTACGTTGAAGCAACAGGCACGGCTACCTTGATCCTGGGCAGGGCCTTCCGAGGCTTGTGTGGAAAAAGTTTGGCCTGCTTCGCGGCCTTCTCTGTTGGCGCTGGGATTGACGTTCAAGTGCACTTCGGAATCTTCATACATGACGCAGCTGCTTTGCTACATCCTCCTGCAGGGTCTTGCGACTGTTTGGAACATCATTCAGGGTGCGGCGGCGAATCAACTTCCTCGCTACTGCCAGAATCCTCACTGTCATCCTCGCTGTCATCTGCATATTCAAAATCAATGCTTTCACCATCACTCTCCACTCCTTCTTGGTGCTGCTCCCCGTTCGGCATTGAGTACATCTTGGTGAAAACCTACAAGACACAAGTTGCAAGTATCAGTCGGATTCAAGAACAATTGCGTATTGAAAAAACACTCAGCAAATCGAGCCTAACCTCTCTTGGGGCGTTGTTGGCGTCACTACAAAAACAAGACACATCCGTGACATTTTGGGCCGAACGAAAAAAATTTCTGTCATACATATGACACTTCTATGACGATAATTGTGACAAAACCCGGTATCATCATAGATGTGGTGGGCTCCTACTTCTATGACAAAAAATCATGACAGAAAATGGGCTTTTCGTCCTGGGCGGGCCGGAGACGCAGCTGCATGACATTCTTTGGGCCGTCCATGACGGAAAAAACCGTGGTAGAAGCGAGGGGGAGGAAAATTTCGGGGAGTTCCCGGTTACGGTGGGAGGTCGGGGGCCGAGCGATGCACGTTTCTCTCATACACGTACGCGCGTGTGTGCGAGGCGTTGGCTCTAACTAAACCCGAGCGAGGCGTTGGGCTCTAACTGAACCCAAGCGATTGCACTGCAGGCTACGCGTTACTGAACCCGAGCGATCAATCGATGGCTGTTAACTGAACCCGATCGAACGATTCCTTCGCTACTGCTGCTAACTGAAGCCGATCGATTGGATGAAC
>NC_057802.1:289105685-289106009 GCF_018294505.1 Triticum aestivum | reverse complement strand
AACAGGACCCCTGTTTCGACCGTAGGAGGTCCGTTTCCTCCGTTTTGCGGTAGGCCACACCCCTCCCGATCAACAGGACCCTGTTCTGAACGCAGGAGGTCCGTTTCCTCTGTTTTGCGGTACGCCAGGCCTCGTTTCCATCGCCTGTTCCGTCCAAGCCCTCCCGATGAACACGACCACGCATTCCGTTCCGACTCAGCCGGTTGGCTCCCACGCGTTCCGTTGCCTCCCGATGAACACGACGCATTCCGTTGCCTCCCCATGAACACGACGCATTCCGTTGCCTCCCCATGAACACGACGCATTCCGTTGCCTCCCCATGAA
>NC_057802.1:289070027-289105674 GCF_018294505.1 Triticum aestivum | reverse complement strand
CACGCATTCCGTTCCGACCCAGCCGGTTGGCTCCCACACGTTCCGTTGCCTCCCGATGAACACGACGCATTCCGTTGCCTCCCCATGAACACGACGCATTCCGTTGCCTCTCGATGAACACGACGCATTCCGTTGCCTCCCCATGAACACGACGCATTCCGTTGCCTCCCCATGAACACGACGCATTCCGTTGCCTCCCCATGAACACGACGACGACGATGTTTCTCTGTTCCGACCCAGCCATGTACACGAGCCCTGGCCGTACGTATGCGCGAGTAGGCATTCGAGACCCCGCCCGTATGTACAAATACGTGGCCGTATTTTCTTTCTTGCACCCTGGCCGCTGTACATACGTCTACATGCTACATGCGCGCCTCTACTACGACACGTGCGCGCCTCTACATCCACCAGTATATATGTACGTACACGTTCGCGACCAGAATGACAACGCTACGTACGCTTCGACCAGGTGGGTCCCGACTGTCAGGCACTTCCTTGCGTGCGAAGATGTAGCTGGTGGGTCCCAGCAGTCAGGGGGAAACGTTTTTTCGCGAAATACGGTGGCCCGTCCGGTGGGTCCCCGCTGTCAGGTGGAGGAATAATTATTTTGCACGTAATAAGGAGGCACTTCCTTGCTGCGGCCGTGGACCCAGCTGTCAGCCTCTCCACGTACAGTCCACGTCCGATGGAAGCCGTTCCTTGACCACGTTGACCACGCCGCGCCGAGAGCACCAGGGCGGTGGACGACGGCGAGGCCTAGGAAGGGGACGACGCGGAGCCAAGGAAGACGCGGCAGTGGATGCCCACGCGTAGAGGAGTACGAGGGTTCACTAGTTCGCTGCGGTGTGAGGCTACCGTCGCCGTAGAATAACAGGGGGTGTGGGTGAGTAGAGGGATGGCCTGGCCAACGGTGGGAGTAGTAGGGGGCGGTGAGGCCTCCGCCGCATCGCAGCCGGCCACGGGAGGCAGGAGCACGAGGCACGACCGGCGCTGGTTTGGGCGGCTGGAGCAAGAAGACCAGAGGTTGAAGAAGCACTACGGCCGTTGGATGGACATCGTACGGTCACTGGAGCTAGAATCGTGCATATTGACTAAGTTGACAAAGCCCTCCGTCCCCGTCAACTTAGTAGGCCCACAAGTCAGCCTGCCACTATACTGGGTCCCAGCTAACAGGGGGAGTATTCATTTTTTTTGTGCGTAATAAGGAGGCACTTCCTTGCGTGCGAAGATATAGCGGCGGTAATGTTTTTTTCGCGAAATACAGAGGCCCTTTCGGTGGGTCCCTGATGTCAGGTGGAGGAATCATTATTTTGCGCGTAATAAGGAGGCATTTCCTTGCATGCGGCCGTGGACCCAGCTGTCGGCCTCTCCACGTACAGTCCACTTCAGATGCATGTCGGTCGTTGACCACGTTGACTACGCCGCACCGAGAGCACCAGGGCGGTGGACGACGGCGAGGCCTAGGAAGGGAACGACACGGAGGCAGGGAAGACTCGGCAGTTGTTTCCCACTCGGAGGCGAGTACGACTGTACGAGGGTTTACTGGTTCGTCTGTCGTCGCCAGAGAATAACAGCAGGTGTGGGTGAGTAGAGGGATGGCTAGGCCAGCAATGGGAGTACGGTGGGGCGGTGAGGCCTGCGCGGCAGCAGAGCCGGCCGCGGGGAGGAGGGAGCAGGCAGTCCCGCCGACGCTTGTTTGAGCGGCTGGAGCACGAAGAGCAGAGATTGAAGAAGCACGACGGCCGTTGGATGGCCATCCAACAGTCACTGCTTGTGCGTCAACCTTTTTTTAGGAAAGCCTCAAATCTGTGGAAAATAGCATACAACCCATCTGCCATTACTTCTAATAATTTACAGCCCATTTGCTAATTATTAAGGTTTTTTTGGATCCCATGTTCTTTTTGTTAGCATTACAACCCATATTGTGGCCACGGTTAAAAAATTATACGAAATTTTGCATATTTCGGTGCGGTCCGAACTGTTTTTAATCCCGAAATTTCGACTCACATTCAAACTGATTTTAAAAATAAATGTATATCAATATAAAATCCAACAAATTCTCCACGCATAAAAATAAATGTAATTTAAAATCTCGAAATGAAAAAAAAGATATTTGAAACTAATTGCCGGTTTGATGTGTTTTAAAAATGTACAGCCCATTTCTCATTACTGATGGGCCATTTTCTCGGCCAGCCGAATGAAAGCTCTCCTCGTCTTGAAAGATTTGCAGCCCAACAGGCCTGACAAAGCGACTTACTTGGAAAATCACAAAAAAACTGGGCTGTGGCCGTGGACCCAACTGTCAGCCTCTCCACGTATAGTACTCTTCCGATGGAATGTCGTTGACCACATTGACCACGCCGCGCCGAGAGCACCAAGGCAGTGGACGACGGTGAGGCCTAGGAAGGGGACGACGCGGAGCCGGGGAAGACACGGCAGTGGATGCCCACGCGGAGAGGAGTACGAGGGTTCACTGGTTCGGCTGCGGTGTGAGGCTGCCGTCGCCGCAGGGCCTGGCTAGCGGTGGGAGTAGTAGGGGGCGATGAGGCCTCAACGGCAGCACAGCCGGCCACTGGAGGCAGGAGCAGGCGGTCTCCCTGGCGCTGGTTTGGGCGGCTGGTGCAAGAAGAGCAGCGATTGAAGAAGCAGCAGGACCGTTCGATTCAAATCCAACGGTTACTGCTGCTAGAATTGTTTGTTGACTAAGTTGACAAGCCCTGCATACGCGTCAACTTAGTAGGCCCACAGGTCAGCCTCCCAACCGGTGCGCCCCAGATGTCAGTGGGAGGAATCATTTTTTTCGCGTAATAAGGAGGCAGTTGATTGCGTGCGGCCAGGCCAGCGCACGGAGTAGGGTGGGCCGGGGAAGCCTGCGCGGCATCACAGCGGGCCACAAGAGGAGGGAGCAGGCTGTCCCGCCGGCGCTAGTTTAGGCGGCTGGAGCAGGAAGATCAGAGATTGAAGAAGCACGTCGGCCGTTGGATGGACATCCAACAGTCACTGCTGCTAGAATCGTGTGTTCACTGACAAAGCCTTGCGTAAACAAGTCAGCCTCGAAATCTGTGGCGTGTACAGCCAATTTGCTATTATTTTTATAATTTTTACTCATTTTCTAATTCATATGGAATTTATTGCAGCCCGTTTCCCATTTTTAGAATTGCTGGCCATTTTCTGGTCAGTACCAGGGTAAAAAATTAACTAAATATGTGGGAAATTTTGAAAATTCGCAAATTTTTGCTGGGGAACGAAATATTCTTAATCCAAAAATTAATAGCCATACTAAAACAAATTTAAAAATAGATTAGTATTATGTCATGTTAAATCCAATGAAATACGTATAAGATATCATTGAAGAACAAAAACAAAAAAAGAAACTTATATCCCATTTGCTATAATTTTTTTTGGAATTTTCAACCCCTTTTGATATTACTTTTAACAGACATTGACCATACTCCTAAGCCAGGCCGGAATGCATCCCTCCTCGTCTTGAAAGATTTGCAGCCCAGTAATTCAGAGAAAACAAATAGGCCTAGCTTGGGTATTCTTCAAAAAGAAATACTGGGCTACCTATTTTCCCAAAGAACTGGTGCATGAGCATTTAGCTTTATTTATTTATTTATTTATTTACTTATTTATGTTTAGGGGACCATGATGGATTCATGTGAGAGCCTCCCTTCCAGTTAATTATGGGCTTCTCTATTGGGCCTTCATCAGTGGGCTGCATGTTATCAACAAGTGGAAAATGTGTTCTGTACGAAAAATAGTATGTACTACGTACGGTACTGGGCACTAAAGGATCGAACCGTGCAACGACTTCCAAAACATTGTGTTTGTCGTTCTAACAACACATTTATTCAACCAACAGACGAAATATACTACTGATTGTACATTGAAAACAGCAGCAGCAACCAGGGCTGGGGGTGCAACAGAAGCAGTAAGCAGGCCAGAAGAGTGAAGATGTAGCTCTCTCTTCCAAACCAAACATCAGCCATCATTACAAAAGGGCTACCAAAAAAGAACAAGTGTATGCATCAAACTAAATAAAGATCCTACTACACCAAGTGTACGCATCTAACTAACTGGCTCAATTAGACGTTACTATTTATTAAGCTATGGAGATTGGCTGACGGCTTGAACCAAATGGGTGCCTGACGGGGGAAACTCCAGCCAGCAGGTCGAAGTCTGATACTTGCGACCCTCTCTCCTACTTTGGGCTGCAGAGCGTGGCGGCACATATCAGGGTATGGTGCATGCAGAGACGCATGGTACGCTATGTACACACAGTTTTGCCTGATGAACGAAACCGTGCTGCCATCATGATCCTTGCCGTCGGTTATCTCCTGGTTAATCGGATAATTCAGTCCGACAAACAGAGAGCGTGTACCAAGGCTACTTACCAGCCTCTAGTCAAAAATTCCTGAAGGCCCAGAGAAGCTGGGATCCTGCTCAAAGACCTTGCAGTGACTGTGATTGTATTCCGCGAAACAACACGTCCGGTACGTGCGAACGATCATCAATCTTTCGCCGTCGTCTAATCGAGCCAGGAACCACCTGCAACTGCCATGCCGCTTTTCTTTGAAAGGTTCTGGGATTAGGAAGGGTAGGGACACCAGGCGGCCTACAACATCATATCAAGTTGGAGTCAAATAAAAAAGGGCTCTTGATTTAGTCAATCTTAAGAACAGCATGTTATGAGCATGAATATTTTTTCAGCAAATGTTGACAGTAATATAAGCAAGCCATCATGATATCATAGGAAAGTAACATACTGCTGTAACAGCCGTTTGTAGCGATGACTGGAGTAGGCCAGCAATACGTCCAGCCATAGAAGGAGTCGACAGCGTAAATGAAGCCCTTGTGTTCAATGGCATTAGAGAACCATGGAGGATGTATGATCCTGCGATGGACGTGCAGATTTATCCCCTTACCGCAGTGACCTGTCAGATAGGCGAGACCACGGTTGAAGAACGCAATTAGCCTGAAGTCATTATAATTCGCAGATCTTGTGGGCACTTGGCAGATTACAACCTTGAGCAAATCAAACTTGGTATCATGTTGGCTACTGTAAGATTCCGAGTATTTTGGGCCACGGTGCCAAAGCAGTGTAGTGTTAATCGAAGGAAGGGGGATCAATCACCGGGTGTAGACCTCCACGAGCATCCAGCTACCGCGACCGTCGACGAGCACCATCCAAGACGTGTTCATGCCGACCCAGTACATACCGTTAATGTAGTTGAGGCTGACGGGGATCGGATCGCAGTCAAGGGGGTTGATGCTCGCCACCCTACGATCGTTATGCTACGTGACACGCCATTTCTGAAGATCAGGCGGCATCAGCAAGCAAGGAGCTGGCTTAAAAAGCTCCGACGTGAGGGCTTTGAGTAAACGGTACAACCCCGACAAGCACGCGGCGAGCGGCATGGTACTGAGATTGTCCACATGCGAAACAATGAGCTTGATTACCTCTGTGGGGAGCGAATTCCAACCACTCTTTCGGCGGACGCTGCTCGGTTCTGCCATTGTTAGTGCTTGGGTTTCGGACAAGGGGGGAGGCGCCTTAGCGGGGATGGAAGATTGGACGAGATTATGTGCGGACAAAGATGGAGAAGCGAATATGTGCTGCGGGAAGTGGACAGGTGATGATGACTACAGCACGCCGCTTGACTTACGAGACACATACCAGCAGCGTAGGGTCATGTCGATGCCAGACAACTTGCTTGAGTGATCACAGTACTGGTACTCCCTACAATGCTATGCCCTAACTTGCTTGAGTAGAGTAGTAGAGTAGGACTCTGCTCTACTACTAGCACCGGAGGAGTAGTATATTCTAATCTAAAATAGTTACAAACTTCAATGCCCGAGCGTGGAACGACTACGGACCGTGCTCAAAGACCGTGTCTACATGGTGTTTGGACATGGGCGACAACCTCAACGCCAACGGTGCTGCTCCCGTTGCACCGTATGTGTTTCTGTCCTTCCTGTTCGAAATCGTGGTAGAATTCATGTTTCTACTCGGTATCCTACTACTATGCTAGTCCAGATGATTAGTTTCATCTCCGTTATAGCCGTCATGATTTATTTTGTGCTTATTCGGATTAAATCTCGTAGTAACTTGCTCATATATTCAACTGGCGCAACGTCCCCTACAGCCACTCCCGTTTCATGGACGGCCCGGTCGATGCCTCCAAGGAGCCCTTCGTCCACTGCTATGAGTGCCCGATGCCATTTTGTGGCTCGCCGGCGGACATGGTGCATCACCTCACGGATGCATGCAGCGGTCATTGCTGGCCCTTGGCGGAGAACATCAAGTACGAGACGTGCTACCCGTTCACCATGCCGAAGTCGCTGGAGGATGACCGCCGCCTGCTAGTCTCGGAGGAGGACAACAGCGTCTTCTTCTTGATCGTGGGCACCGGCGAGGCCCGCGCAGGCCGCCGCCCCGTCTCTGTAATGTGCGTCAGGGGCGACGCCGCTGACGCTGACACTGACATGAGGTCGATGTACGGGTGCGTGGTCAGTGTTACTACCTCTCCGGGTCGCGTGGGCAGCGACACCGGCCTCATCGAACGGACTTGGACTCTGGGGAGCTGGGACTATCCCGCCAATGTGGACTTGGAAAACCCATGGCATCCTTTACCCACCGACGCTGTGCACGGGGACTCCAAGGAGGTTCACCTGGACATACGCATTATCAAGTTGAATGTTTATCATTAGTCTTCGCTCAATGTAATCCGCTGTCTAAGCATGTGGAGACTTACATGCAGGATCTTGCTCTATTGGAGTATCGCGCATGAATAAAAGTGTATCCGTTTATGGTTTAGTCTAGAATCTTCCATGTATGAATTTTTACTACAGTATTGGTGAAAGACTTACGATGAACCATTTCTTACATCTCCTCTGCCCGCTTGCAAGTCATCCTGATTTAATCCCTCTGTCTAGGTGTATAAGGGCATGGTTAATATTACTTAATAGTATAGCCAACTGTTGACTATAAGAAAGTGCCATGTCATATGTAGCCAACATGTATAACAATCGATACTCAAAAAACTAATTCTTAAAGACCATTTCTTGCAAAGCACAATAAGTGTTATTTCTTCACAAGTTTTGGACGCAGGTTGAACAGTTGAACGCTTTTGTTTGCAAAAGATACCTTTTTATCTATTTCACCCGGATGTTTGTGAGCTCTAGAGATGAAATAATATCCGAAGAAACCTATCGATACCCGTTACACATGAGATGACCCCCACATCTTTTGTCAAAATAAACAACTCCCCGATCAATGCATTTCACTCTTCGGTGCAACGCACGGGCACCTTACTACTATAGATTAGTACGACCAAAAATTGAACTAACATTATATATAGTACGATAAATGCTGATGCATGTCATCTAAAATTATATCATTCAAAACTATGTTCAAATACGAATCCAACGATATAGTTTTTGTTGACATGCACTAAAATTTTGTCAGTTAAATCTTCAGTCAAATTCAATGGGGGACTAATAAACCACGACCAATGTAGTACAAGTGTAGAGGGCGGCGCTGCACGGGAGTCTCACCTCTCACCCCGCTCGTGGCGCGGCAGTAAAGCCGTCATATCACAAAACCCAACCACTCCCAGTAATAAGTGGCCTGGTAAAATAAACGGACAAGCAACCATCACATCCCTCCGTCTTTTTTGCATTTCATCTCTCTGCATTTACTTTCTCCGGTTCATCTCGCACACTCGATCCCTAGCTACTATTCCTAGGGCCAGTTCTTTTGGTGGCTTCCCCAGCTTTTCCCACAAGACTAGTCACAGTGGAGAGTAACAATAAGGCGCCTCACTCATTTATTTGGGCTTCTAAACTACTACTCCGTCCTGGTTTATTCCTCACCATTGTAATTTGTGCAAAATTTTGACCAAAGATTTAACTGGTTTATTCCTCACCGTTGTAATCCCTCCGTCTAGGTGTGTAAGTCATCTTACGAAAACCAAATAATCCCAAAACACTTAGGCGCGATGCATTAACTTCTACTCCGTACCTCGTTTCTTGTTTCTTGACATATCAACCAATAAGAGATAAAGAGTGTGCATGCTTTTAATGACTTGAGATATCAAACACGACATGCAGTGGTTAGTTCATTGCATGCAATACTATTAATTAGCAAATAAACATTAACTTTTCTCGTTTTCTCCTCCTCCTTGGTCACGGTGCACAGCCTAAGATGACTTACTCACCTAGACGGATGGAGTAGTGCATGTGACATGCACTAACATTTCATTAGTTAAATTTATGATCAAAATTTGACACAGATTACGATGGGGACCAATAAACCAGGACGGAGGTAGTAGTTATGGGATTACTAATCTAGAAGCCTAAAAGAACTGGCCCCTGGTACTCCTACTAGTAGTAGTACTCAAGTTGGAATTCCAATTGCACGGCACAACTTGTTAGGCAAAAAATTCGATACAGGGTGTAGGAAGCGGTTTGGGAATTTGCATGCCTTTCCAACCAGTGAGATACTCCGTACAAAGTACGACAGAGAAATAACCACAGAGAAGGAAGCTAAAAGTAAACAATCAAACGAGCAATTTTGCATTTGTTTTGCATTGAATCGTTTCACAAGCTTGACTAGTGCTGTTTTTCTACTTTTACAAAAACCGCATCGTAATGTTAAAATGTGTATTTGCACATACATAAGTAATAATAGTACTCCCTCCGTCTAGGTGTATAAGTCTTCCCTCCTTCTTGGTCACGGTGCACAACCAAAGATGACTTATTGACCTGGACGGAGGGAGTAGCATAGTCTGCAAGCATATAACAAGAGAGACGTGTAGTGCGATAGTATATAGTAAAGTTTGTGCTATATGCACGTACTTGCAAAATGCGTACGAATAGACAAGGTTTCCAAACTTTCCCTTTTATATACTTAATTAAGGACGCTAAAAATTCCTGAACGTTCCGGATTTATCATTTGCGTCCCAAAACTGATGAGATCGCCTTACGAAACAAAAATTATACTCCTCCTAAAAGCCACGACGCTCGCAGGAGCGCTTGCAGCGCGCCACGAGTGCCCTGGTGCGCGGCCGTTTCCCAGCGCGCCAACACAACACCTCTTCCTCAGCCTCGCAACTCGCGAGGTGCTGATTGGCGGCTTGCCGGCGGGCGAGCGCGATCTCACCGGTGTGGTGATCCGACACCAACAGGTACTCCTCCTCGCTGGAAGCATGCACCCGGTCCACGTACCGCCAAGCGTAGATGAGGCGCTTGGGCACAACTGCACTCAGGGCGTCGGCACGGGCGTCCTCCGCCACCCTCACGGCCCTCGCACGAGCCTTCTGCCAAAGAGCCAATTGCCTGACTCTCTCGGACGCGACATAGGCCTCCCAGGCAGCTTGTTCCGCGGTGCGCTTCTCTTCCTCGGCCTTCTTCTCCGCCTCTGTTTTGGCACGCTCTGCTGGAGGCAAAGCCTCCCACAAGGCGACATCCATTTCTTTCCAAAGCTCCTCAAGGCTGGGGGGGCTTGGCGGACAACGCAGCGTTCTCCTCGTAGCGGGGAGCCGACGCATCCTCTGGCGCGCGTGCTGGCGAGATTGGGAACACCGATGCATCCACCTCGACGCATCGCGGCGAGGAGCGGAACACCGACGCGTCCTCCTCGATTAGTGGCGGCAAGGAACGGAACGGTGACGCGTCGCGGCGAGGAGCGGAACACCAACGCGTCCTCCTCGACTAGTGGCGGCGAGGAGCGGAACACCGACGAGTCCTCCTCGACTAGTGGCGGCGAGGAACGGAACGGCGACGCGTGACCGTCCGCGCGGTGCAGCGAGGGGCTCCTAGGGCTTGGGAGGGGCAATGCCATGGTGGTCGACGTGAGAGGGAGGGGGTGGAGATAGCAATGAATGTGAACGTGAGGGGGAGGAGATAGCGATGTCGTGGGAGGCACAATATTTATAGCGAGCAATGGCACACCTACGTAAGATATGGACTGAGCTGCACTGACTTAACTGCAGGTCCAGTTGCATCACTGACATGTGGGCCGGACCCCTGCTGGGCCCATATGTCAGTGACTCAATGCACCTGCAGTTAAGTAACAGCTACGTGGGCATATTTGTTGGAGTAAATTACGGGGGAGCGAAGGGGTGGAAATATTGCTGGTCACAACGGATTGGACGAGCGTGGGGGGAGGAGAGTCATGCATGCAGATTTTTTCACACGGGGTGGAGTGGTGGGACCGCTGGAGGGAGAAGAAGAGTTTGGCAGGCATATTGTTTTCACACATGGAGAGGAAAAAATTTGGAGACGAATGGGCTTCCTGCAGGTATGGGGAACGGTGCATAATAAGTCATGCATGCCGGGCTAGGTATAGTCTCAAGTCATTAAAAACATACACGCCCCACACATGTTCATATTTCAAGGTGCACTAAATTATTGCATGCGATGATTAAGGCTGGCCATAATGGTGGTATCTTAGCTGGTATCATGCACACGGGAATAGCAAACATGCGGATGTGGCAAAGAATTAAAGAAGAGAGGGGGGTTAGAGTAACTAGTGTTCATGCATGCATTGGTAAACACATTTTTTTGTGAAGAACGACAGCACTAGTTGAGTACTTTTGCAGACTTCAAAAACTATTCCACCGCCTCTACTATCTTGCTAAGAGTAGGTGAAAATTTTGAATCGAGCCCTTTAAACTAGAAGGGAGGTAGTGGTACTCTAAGGCTGGTCATAGTGGGGAGTAACTTAGACTAGTGACATGCATATGTTACTAGTCTATGTTACTACCTCTATAGTGCATAGTATCATATATTAGTATCATAGGTGGTCTCATTTATTGCCATGCATGACACATAATAGCATCACATTTATCATGTTACGGTATCTACCTATGTTACTATAACCATCTCTCTCTTCTTTAATTGCCTACCACTTTAGCATGTTTGCGAGTCCCAAGTGCATGATACTACTTATGTTACCCCCACTATGGCCAGCCTAATAGCTAACCTTGTTGTGATGACAAGATAGGACATGGCACGCACCTGGATGGAGGAACTAGTCTGCATTGTGCATTTAAGTTTTGTTTGAAGTCAATGTACCTCTACTTTCACCAGACTTATAGAAAAATGTGTCAACATTCACAATGTCAAATCAATATTTTTACACTCATTATAAAACGTAGTTCTTATACTCATTATAATCAGTATTGTAGATATTGATATTTTTAGTATAAATTTGGTCGTGGGATTTCATTGATGCCTGTCAAAGCGTGGAGGAAGCGGAGCTTAGGGCTTGCATTGCTGGTCTCTACATAGGTATTTCTCTTCATAATCCTGTAATTTTAGAGACTGATTGCGCTTTTGTGGTAGCGTCTCTTGCATCAGGGGACTATGACAGGTCTGCTATGCGTGACCTGAAGATGAAAGCGTTGAGCATCTCGAAGTTGATCAACAATCTTCAATTGTCAAAGATTAGCTGTTCGGCCAATAAGGTGGCACACTTAATCGCTAAGTATATCTTTGACAATAGATTAGATGGTATTCTTGTAAATAACGTACCGCCCTGTGTGGTGAATATTGTATCAAATGAGTGTACTGGTGTGGCTGGTTAATTAATATAAGGTGGTGTTCAAAAGAAGTATAAATTTGGTCAAACACTTTGCAAACGGTTGACGGGAGTAAAAAGGACCAGAGGGAGTATCATGCATGCGGAGTAGGCAAAAAAATTGCTTGTCTAAAAATAGGCAAAAAAATTGCTCATTTATAGCCGGTCGAAGTCTCAAAGGGCGCGACCGCGCGAGGGAGGCAAAGGTCGTGGGAGGCGCGACGTTTGACGGAATTAAGTGAAGTTACATCCACGCGCCGGCATGGCGTGCGAACAGGTACAAGCTATACCGTCAAGCCTACGATATGGGTCTAGTAGATATGACATCTAGTGGGTCCCGCATAGTTCTGAGAACTCTTTGGGGGCTTGTAGCCGTTTATCCACCGAGCAAGCCAGCAACCCCACGTCGTTCGCACGCCCTACTCGTCCCCGTCTTCTACCTTACAACAGTTTGCTCCCAGTCGTCCCGTCCTTTCACATTAGTTCGCTCCCAGTTTTTTTTGCGGGGTACAACAGTTCAACTTCTCCTAACCCTCCTCCAAAATCCATGGCCTCCCAAATCTCCATGGTCGCCGCTGAGTACCAGGTTAGAGCCATCACCGGCGATCAGTTCATCGTCATCTACACACGTGGACCTGAGACGGTGAAAGCATGGCTTGCTCGCTTCCTACGCATGTTCAACAGTTCAACGGATGAGTGGGTCGCTGGGATAGATGTTGAGTACACCACAGTCCTGGGACGAGAGAAGGATCTAAAGGACGAAGAGAGGAAGAAGCCCGCCGTGATCCAGGTTTGCGTACATAACGTTTGCTTGGTCTACCACATATTCCATGCCGACGTTGAGTGCCAGGATTTTAAGAACTTCCTCAAGGACAAAAGAGTGAAATTCGTTACGGTAGGCTTTAAGAACGACAGGGATGTCCTGCGTCGGATAGGTCTCGTTGTAGGCCAGCCCTTCGATCTCCAGAAGGCAAGCCTGGTGTCCTCCTCTCAACCTTCAATGCTGACCCTGGCAGCAGCCATGTCAGGACCAGGATTCTAAGTCACACCGATCTAGCCTGTAACACCTCATATCACATTGCGGCCTCACGCACGGTACTCCCACGGGTGTCGCCTTACCATGGCCCGGGACCGTTTGCGCCTTCTGGCTCACGTATATGACAATGTCGCTAGCATCCATATGACAGAGAACCCGGGCCGACATGGCTAGTCGTGAACCCAAAGCGGCACTAACGTATGGGGACAGGCATACATGAATCAACATCGAATGTGTCGGTCAGCAGCGTGTGAATCCGGGCTGTAGCACTGGGCTAACAGGACTCCGGGAACCCGGGCTGTAGCAGGCTAGGCAGGACTCCGGATGTCACCGCGTGACATTTCCCCGAAGGGACAGACACAGGAACGATATGAAACACATGCCGGCCAGTCAAGTGTCCAGAGCAGTAGTGCTGGGCTAGCAGGACTCCGGTGAACCGGGCTGTAGCGGACTACTATGGCTCAAGGAGGCACTAGACTACATTTCCCCATAAGAGAGGCTACCAAGTATAAACAACTAGATTGTTGGATCCCACACATACCAAGCATTTCAATCATACACACAATATGCTCGATATGTGTAAATACAACATGGCATCACAACAAAACTCTAAAACTCAAAGTACTTTATTTAAAAGGCTCCAGAGAGCCTTACATAACATGTCATACAGATAGGGGTCACATGACCCGACACTCAAGTCATACAATCATTCAAAAACATCCGTAAGCAACTTGTCTGGGTACAGACACTAGAAAGAAAGAAGGCTTGACGAAGCCTGTCTATCTACGTAGGCCCTTCACAAGCCTAGATCACCACCTGGGTGGCAAGTCACTCGTCGTCGTCGAGTTCTACATAGAACCCATCGGAAGGGGCGGTGTTGTCGTCTGAAAACAGTAATTGAAGCAACATGAGTACAAAGGTACTCAGCAAGTCTTACAACAGATCCTACTATACATGCACATTCTCAAGAAGGTAGTGGAGTTATTGCAGCAAGCCAGCTTTGACTCTTGGCTAAGCTATCCTACGAGACACCACTTGTAAAATAGTTTTCGCACACGAGTCCACTAATCACCATCTCAATACTCCACCGTGGATCCTCCCTCGTCATCCCACGAGAGAGCCATCCGCGGTACTCACACTTATCTTGAGGCTTTTAGTAGTATCCATTTACTTTTCTATGAACTGCATAAGCGACCCAGTAGTCCTTTACCGCGGACGCGGCTATTCGAATAGTTTTATACCCTGCAGGGGTGTACTTCGTCACACACGCTCCCACCACTTACCGTCGTCACACGACGTGTACTCGGCAACATTCAAGCGGAAGCCCAACGTGGGTGTCGGCCACAGCCTACCTAAACACTCAAGTCTCTAGTCCAGGTTTATCGCCTATTCAGGTTCCATCCGCAGGGAGTCCGGCCGAGGTTTCCACATACGGCCCCAAACGATGTGTGCAGGGTTCCCGGACACCAAACGGGCGACTCGGTACACCGTGCCACGAGCCTACCGCATCACAGCCCACCCCTTGGTCAGCGCTGTCCACGGCCTCCAGCTTACTACAAACACCAGAAACTACGTGCAACTCCTGGACAGAGGACAAGGGTGATTAAGAAGCCGAGGGGGTCCATTGGTTTCGGGCCCAATGCGTGGTAGTAGCTGAATCTTAAATCACGCATACAGATCTCAGTTCTTAGGGACGGTCTCAATGAAACAACCCACCATGTACTCCTACATGGCCTCTCATCGATACCTTTACCAAAACGTGTTCAACACCTCACTCTCATTGCCGACACACGCTTTCACTCTAGTTCATCACCCTGATGAGCCAGACCTGACACGACTCTAAGCGTAGCAAGCATAGCATTGTAGGAACAGAACATGGCTCAATCAACTCCTACACATGCTAGTGGGTTTCATCTAGTTACTGTGGCAATGACAGGGCATGCAAAGGAAAGTGGGTTCAACTACCGCAACACACAGCAGTTTGAATCGCGTTGTCTTAATGCAGTAAATGAGAGCAGAAGCGAGAAGATGGGTTTGTATCGAAATGATCAATGGGTTGCTTGCCTGACGGAGTGGTGGTGGGATGCTGCCCTTCAGTTGGATACTCGTGAATATCCTCGGAGGCAGAACCTACCACGATGAACACATCGAAGCACAATCAACACCAAGCAATGTGCAACAATATGATGCATGCATGAGACATGGCAAAATGGATGTATTGGGCTAATGCAACTAAGACCAGATGGGTTTGGACTATTTTGGATCAAAGATTCAAATTCCAAGTTCATATGTGGCCCTTTTTAGTGCTTTATCTTGTTCTGCATTAAACAGTAGGTTAATTTGCTTAAACATGCATGAAACCGGTACAGATGGATAGAATGGATTTTTCTGATCATTTTTCATATATAAATCTTTTCATTCTGAGCTATATATTATTTTCTATGATTTTTTGAAGTTTGTGATATTTTCTGGAATTTCCTGTATAAAAATAATTCCAGTAATTAAATTGTTTATTACGTCAGCAGTGTGTCATGATGACGTCAGCGGTCAACGGGGTCGTCCAGGTCAAACCTGACGTGTGGGTTCCCTGTGTCAGTGTCACTGTTAGATAATTAAACTAATTAGAATTAACTTAAATCTAACCCAGGTTAAATAGCAGGCGGGCCCCACTTGTCATTGACCCAAGGGAGGTCAAACCCCTGGTCAACTGGGCGGAAGCGCCGGCGTTTAGCCGCCGGCGAGGCCAGACGCGGCGGTGGGGTGCGGGATCCGTGCTCCGGCGACCAAATGGGCGGCGGAGAGCATCTACACGCAGCTGGGAACGAGCCGCATCGATTGGTGGTGGTGGTGGAGCTGTGCGGCTGCCGGGGTACGGGTGTAGTCCAACCCGTCGCTAGAGAGAACGGCGAGGGGCGTGCGATGGTGCTACGGGCTCCTGGCGATGCAGTGAAGCTAACGGCCATGGTGGTGCGACCGTTGGATGGCCGGAGCCTCGTCGGCGACGAGCTCGGCGGCGACGCGTGCGGGTGAGCTACGCGTAGTTGCTACGGAGCTCGAGAGGGAGAATGGAGAGGATAGGGAGGTGGCCAGGCTCACGGTGGTTGCGACGGAGCGGACGGCGAGGTCGGGGGCGAACTGCTGCGGTGGTGACGGCGAAGGGGATCTCCGGCGGTGGGCGGTGAAGGCGAGGTCAAAGCAGTGGCTTCGGGGCAAGCGGGCGCTCGGGGCTCGACTTGCTCGAAGGAGAAGGCGACGGCGGAGCTGCTAGACACGGTCAGGTGACGCGGAGACGGCAGTGGCTACGGCTAAGCCGGCGAGGTGGCAGCGGCTGCGTCGGCCATGGTGGAGGAAGGCGAGGGAGAGGTGCAGGGGTTCGGGGGCGCGATGTGGAGGTCGTCCAGCTCGTCCACGGGCGAGGCGGCAAGCAGGTGGCGCCGTGGCGAGCTCGCGCACGCCGGCGTCACCTCTCTGCCTGCTCTGGCGGGAGCAAGCAGCTGACTGGCCATGGGCCAGCACAGTGCTGGGCCGCCAGGTGGGCTGCCAGGTAAGTTTCCCTCTCTGCTTTCTGTTTTCCGTTTTATTTGTTTCTGTTCTGTGTTTTGAAATAGTAGGAATACTATTCCATTTAGGAAAAACCTGAAAATATTCAGAGGCACATTTGAAAATATTCTCAACAGCCTAAAAATACCTTCAAGATTATTTGGGCATTTTAAAATATTTATAGGATTTAAATTGCCCAAATGCAAATACTTATGGCTTGGTGCAAAATCCAGAATAGCCTCCAAAAATATGAAACCATTTTTGGCAGAGGTTTTAGCCAGGACCAAAGATGGTGAACATTTATGGAGGGCATTTCAGGTTCATTGAAAAGGATTTTAGTAAACCCTAGTTGTGTTCAGGGGGGTGCTGGGGGTTTCTGTCATCCCCATTTCAAGTTTCTGTGAAAAGTAGACATGATGCAACACTCTAATGCATGAACTAGCTAGGATGTGACAACTCACCCCCACTCAAAAGAATCTCGTCCCGAGATTTAGGATCCGTTGGGAAGAAGGTGGGGTACTCAAGTTGAAGACGGTCCTCCCTTTCCCAAGTAGCTTCTTTCTCGGAATGGTGTGACCATTGAACCTTGAGAAACTTGATGTTTTGGCGTCGAGTGGTACGCTCGGCTTGATCAAGGATTCGAACGGGATATTCCCGATATGTGAGATTATCTTGGAGATCAAGCGTTTCGTGGTCCACTCCACGGATAGGATCCGAGAAGCAACGCCTGAGTTGAGAAACGTGGAAGACATCATGAACCTTGGAAAGATGCGGAGGTAGTTCCAATTGATAGGCAACTTCTCCTTGCTTGGAAAGAATGCGAAAGGGTCCAATGTAAGGGGGAGCCAATTTGCCTTTGATACCGAATCGATGGGTTCCCTTTAAAGGAGTAACCCGAAGGTAAGCCTTCTCGTCAACCTCAAAAGTCATAGCCTTATGTTTGCGGTCATAATGGCTCTTTTGGCGAGATTGGGCTGTTTTCAATTTCTCACGAATAATGCGAACCTGCTCCTCTGCTTCCTGAATCATATCCGGGCCAAAGAGTTGTCTTTCCCCGGTTTCTGACCAGTTAAGAGGCGTTCGACATTTTCGTCCATAGAGAACCTCGAAAGGAGCTTTGCCCAAGCTAGCTTGATAGCTATTGTTATAAGTGAACTCGGCGAATGGAAGGCATTTCTCCCAATCCATGCCGAAAGAGATGACAGAAGCTCGGAGCATATCCTCCAGAATTTGATTAACTCGTTCTACCTGACCACTTGATTGAGGGTGGAAGGCAGTGCTAAAGGAGAGACGAGTTCCCATAGCATTCTGGAAAATTTCCCAAAATCGAGAGGTAAAGATACTTCCACGGTCTGAGTTAATTTCCAATGGAACACCATGAAGAGACACTATTCGGGAGATGTACAATTCAGCTAGCTGGCTCGCGGTTATACTCTCACGAACAGGTAGGAAGTGGGCTACTTTGGAAAGACGATCGACAATAACAAAGATAGAATTATTCGCTCTCTTGGTCCTGGGAAACCCGGTAATGAAATCCATACCGACTTTATCCCATTTCCATTCAGGAATAGCCAAAGGTTGAAGGGTGCCAGCAGGCCGTTGATGCTCTGCTTTAACACGACGACAGACGTCGCAATTAGCAATGTATTGAGCAATTTCTCTCTTCATCCTAGTCCACCAAAACCTCTGGCGTAGGTCTTGATACATTTTAGTACTACCGGGATGAATGGTGAGAGGAGATTCATGAGCTTCCTTAAGGATCAATCGCCTCAGGTTGGGTACCTTGGGAACCACTAGACGGTCTCCAAAGAACACAACACCTTGGTCATCAACGGAGAAACAATCCGCAACTCCTTTCTTGACGTTTCTCTTAATACGGGAGATTCCCGGATCTACCTTCTGAGCTTTGATGATCTGATCCGTAAGGGTAGGTTTCGCCACCAGGGTGGATAGGAACCCTCGAGGAATAATGTGAAGGTTAAGCTTACGAAATTCCTCGTGGAGAAGTGGTTGACTTTGTTGTAACATCAAGTTGTTACAGTAAGATTTACGGCTTAGCGCATCGGCCATGACGTTGGCTTTGCCCGGGGTGTAAGTTATTCCTAAGTCGTAATCTGTGATCAACTCGACCCAACGTCTTTGCCTGAGATTCAAATCCGGTTGGGTGAAAATATATTTCAGACTTTGGTGATCGGTGAAAATCTCGCAACGATTACCGAGAAGGTAATGTCGCCATGTTTTGAGTGCATGGACTACGGCTGCAAGCTCTAGATCATGTGTGGGATAATTATCCTCATGTGGACGCAACTGTCGGGAAGCGTAGGCAATCACATGACGATCTTGCATGAGTATGCAACCTAGTCCTTGTCGCGAGGCGTCGCAATATATAACAAAGTCCTTAGAAAAATCTGGTGGTATGAGTACGGGAGCAGATGTCAGGCGTCTTTTCAGTTCCTGGAAGCTGAACTCGCACTGTGGGGTCCACTCGAACTTTTTATCTTTCTTGAGGAGTTCAGTTAGAGGTTTAGCAACCTTGGAGAAATTCTCGACGAAGCGGCGACAGTAGCTCGCTAAGCCAAGGAAACTCCGAACTTGCTTGACCGATTCAGGTGGAGTCCAGTCAAGGACGGCTTGAACTTGCTCGGGATTGACAGCAATACCCTTACCAGAGATTACATGGCCTAGATAGGTCACTTCTGGCAACCAGAATTCACACTTAGAGAATTTAGCATAAAGGCGATGCTCTCGAAGTTTCGTCAATACTAGTCTTAGATGCTCGGCATGTTCTTCCTCATTCTTGGAGTAGATGAGTATATCATCGAGGTATACTACGATGAATTTATCCAAATACTCCATGAAGATCGAGTTCATTAACCGAGAGAAGGTGGCTGGAGCATTGGTTAAACAGAAAAACATGACGGTGTACTCGTATTGGCCATAACGAGTAACAAAGGCCGTTTTAGGAATGTCCCCGTTCTTGATTTTGATTTGATGGTAGCCCAACCTCAAATCCATTTTAGAGAAGACTGAGCATCCAGCGAGCTGATCATACAGGTCGTTGATCCTGGGGAGCGGATACTTGTTCTTGATAGTGACTAGGTTGACAGGTCGGTAATCTACAACCATCCGATCCGTACCATCCTTCTTCTTGACGAAGAGGACGGGGCAAGCCCACGGAGAAGAACTAGGACGGATGAAACCCTTTTTCAAGGACTCATCGAGTTGTTTCTTAAGCTTGGCTAGCTCTAGGGGTGCCATCTTATAAGGTCTTCTAGAGATTGGGACGGTTCCTGGAACAAGGTCTATTACGAACTCGACATCCCTGTCAGGTGGAATACCTGGCAGTTCTTCTGGAAAGACATCCGGGAAGTCGCGGACTACCGGAACATCTTCAAGGTCTGGAAGAGGGTTGGCATTTAATGAGTAAAGCTGACGCTTAGACACTCGGGTCAAAACATTGACTGTCTTGCCCGACGGATGGGTGAGTTGAACAGTTCTAGTAGAGCAATCAATCTTAGCATAATGAGCTGACATCCAGTCCATACCCAAGATGATATTTATGTCCGAGGACTTGAGAGCTATTAGTGATGCAAGGAAGACCAATCTGTCGACAAGAATTTCATTTCCATGGCTTATCCTAGAGGTTTGCCACTTAGAACCGGGGGTTTGAATTACCATGGAGGTGGGCATGTCACAAAATGTGGTGTTGTGCAATCGAGCATAGCTCTCAGAGATAAATGAATGAGATGCTCCAGTATCGAAAAGAACAGTTGCCGGATGGCAATTAACAAGGAGCGTACCAAGGACGACGTTGGGATCCTCATGAGTTTCTTCAGCTGAAACATAGTTGACATGGCCACGTGCAGTGGTGGCTGGCTTGGCGTAGTAAGTCTTTCCTGCTGGCTTACCACGGCCAACGGACTGTCCAGGTTGATTGGGGTTGTTTCGGGGGCACTCGCGCAAATAGTGACCCGTTTCTCCACACTTGAAGCATGTCACAACATTGGGGCGTGGAGCAGCATTAGCAGCGGGGCCACCATAGACCTTGGGCAGTGCATACTGCTGGTTGGGGCGAGGCGCCTCAAAGGATGGCCTCAGAGTGAACCTAGGTGGCAGAGCAGTGTTTGGAATCGAGACCCGGCGCTTCTGAGATCCGGAGCCAGATGAGGAACCAAAATCGCGGGAGTGCTTGCGTGTAGCGTCATAGTCAGTCTGTCCTGTCTCAGCACTGATGGCGTTATTGACCAATTTCTGGAAAGAGGTGCACTCGTGCAGACGAAGATCACGGCGAAGCTCGGGGCTAAGTCCCTTGCGGAACCTTGCCTGCTTCTTGGCGTCGGTGGATACCTCTTCAGGAGCATAGCGTGCTAGATTTCCAAACTCACGGCTGTATGCATCCACAGTCAGTCTGCCTTGGGTGAAGTTGCAGAATTCTTCCCGCTTATGATCTATGAGACCCTCCGGAATGTGATGCTCACGGAAAGCCTCACTGAATTCAGCCCAAGTAGTGATTTGGCCGGCTGGGCGCATAGCCTCAAAGTTTTCCCACCAAAGGCTAGCAGGGCCTTCGAGGTGATAGGCAGCGTAGGTAACCTTATCAGCTTCGGCTATGTTGGCAGAACGTAGCTTATGGTGATGCTGCGAAGCCAATCATCCGCATCGAGGGGCTCAACGGAATGGTTAAACTTCGGTGGGTACAACTTGATAAAGTCATTGATGGACACCAAGTTGTTCCTCTGATGACGTGCAGTATTCTGCTCAATTCGCTCTAGCAAGCGGTTAGTCTCACGCTTGTTTCTTTCTGCCTCCAGCATAACTTCGGCCAGAGAAGGCGTTTGAGGTAGATTCTCCCCCCTAACTGCATTGGCTTCACCCTGCGCCTGGACAGCAGGGTTGTTGCGGGTGTTGACCATCCTAGGAGAAACAAGATAACGGTTTAGACAAGGATGGCTAAATTCTTGGCAGGGAAATGCGGAATGTAATGGATAACACGGAATGCAGAGATGATCATCAGTATGACATGGTAATATAGCAACTGACATACATATACCAACGGTCATACACACCATACATAGTTTAGTACAAGTCCAGGCTAGAGTACAACTACGATGAAAGACGATACATCTCACCAGAGGCATTCCAAGCTCCTATACATTATTTTTCTACACCTCCGGAACGTGATACACACCAAGTCGTATCCCACAAGACACGCAGGACTGTGGGGAATACAATTGTTACAATACTAGTGGAACTACCACCAACTCAGACGTCTCTGTAGTAATCTTCATAGAGATCACCGCCATGTCCTGGGAGCTGAACATGATCATCTGGAAACAGTCGGTCCTGTGGAGCTTGCGGTCCATAAGGACTCGGGTGTGGCCTTGGTCCAACAAACGGTGGCAGATGGGGTCCATGAGGAGGGGTGATGCCTCCTACATCACGCCATTCCATACAATCTGGCAGACCAGACCGCACGGGGTACAAGTCCCTCATGTCCATATACCCGGCCTGCACGGCAGGTGCAAACCGTGTCAGAGTGGCCCAGTGATCAGAATGAGCATTAAAGAGCTCCATTCGCAAGGCACGATTCTCATGGTCCTTGTCCTCAAGCATCTCGGTGGTGGTGCGGAGTAGTGAATCCTCATGGGTAGGATCACAGTAAGTAGCCTGATAGTACCCCTGTGCCCCAGGGAGTGATGCTGGCATATAGCGGAAGTCAGTGTTTTGAAGCAAGGCAGTTCTAGCTCGTATGATAGTCATCATTGAGTAAGCTGCATCCTACACGGACATCTCGATGGTAACCCCAAGTCCATAAGAGCAATGGAGGGGTTCAGTGGATCCAGGATAGGAAGGGTAAATCCTGACTGTGCAAAAATATTGGCTTTGATTAAAGTCTCGAAACTGCTCCTCCATGGTATACTCGGGATACCATCGATAGCCTGTCTCAACCATCACTCGGACCAGCATGGCCGTGTGACCAGGTACATCGAGGCACCGGGTCAGACGAACCACTTGATTCTGGGAGCGGGTGGCCATCTGAAAGCACGAAATAATGCAAAGGCATCAGAATTTCTAGGAGAATTCGGACAGCATAACGGCTGTAAATGCTCGGAAAAGACTTGAAACATTCGCAACAGTTTGCAAAACCACTCAACAAAATCATATCAAGGTTCTGGTTCAACCGACAACATACTAAAGGTAGTAGAAACTGAACCGAAGCATGGAACCAACAATCCTATAAGTTACCACGGATTAGTAACACGTGAACCTGATAGAGAGAAGAGAGCCTAGTCCTTAACCCACGTAGAATGAGAAGAGAATGACTCAGATCAGAGGGCATAAGGTAAAGGAGTAAAAGCGCCTTACGTTCCCTCCCACAATCAATTCCCCTACATATAACTAAAGCATTTCTAGACTCGACATCGACCAGTTTGGCTTAACGCACCTACAGGCATTCCGGCTCTGATGCCAACGCTGTCAGGACCCCGATTCTAAGTCACACCGATCTAGCCTGTAACACCTCATATCACATTGCGGCCTCACGCACGGTACTCCCACGGGTGTCGCCTTACCATGGCCCGGGACCGTTTGCGCCTTTTGGCTCACGTATATGACAATGTCGCTAGCATCCATATGACAGAGAACCCGGGCCGACATGGCTAGTCATGAACCCAAAGCGGCACTAACGTATGGGGACAGGCATACATGAATCAACATCGGACGTGTCGGTCAGCAGCGTGTGAATCCGGGCTGTAGCACTGGGCTAACAGGACTCCGGGAACCCGGGCTGTAGCAGGCTAGGCAGGACTCCGGATGTCACCGCGTGACATTTCCCCGAAGGGACAGACACAGGAACGATATGAAACACATGCCGGCCAGTCAAGTGTCCAGAGCAGTAGTGCTGGGCTAGCAGGACTCCGGTGAACCGGGCTGTAGCGGACTACTATGGCTCAAGGAGGCACTAGACTACATTTCCCCATAAGAGAGGCTGCCAAGGATAAACAACTAGATTGTCGGATCCCACACATGCCAAGCATTTCAATCATACACACAATATGCTCGATATGTGTAAATACAACATGGCATCACAGCAAAACTCTACAACTCAAAGGACTTTATTTAAAGGACTCCGGAGAGCCTTACATAACATGTCATACAGATAGGGGTCACATGACCCGACACTCAAGTCATACAATCATTCAAACACATGCGGAAGCAACTTGTCTGGGTACAGACACTAGAAAGAAAGAAGGCTTGACGAAGCCTGTCTATCTACGTAGGCCCTTCACAAGCCTAGATCACCACCTGGGTGGCAAGTCACTCGTCGTCGTCGAGTTCTACATAGAACCCATCGGAAGGGGCGGTGTTGTCGTCTGAAAACAGTAATTGAAGCAACATGAGTACAAAGGTACTCAGCAAGTCTTACAACAGATCCTACTATACATGCACATTCTCAAGAAGGTAGTGGAGTTATTGCAGCAAGCCAGCTTTGACTCTTGGCTAAGCTATCCTACGAGACACCACTTGTAAAATAGTTTTCGCACACGAGTCCACTAATCACCATCTCAATACTCCACCGTGGATCCTCCCTCGTCATCCCACGAGAGAGCCATCCGCGGTACTCACACTTATCTTGAGGCTTTTAGTAGTATCCATTTACTTTTCTATGAACTGCATAGCGACCCAGTAGTCCTTTACCGCAGACGCGGCTATTCGAATAGTTTTATACCCTCAGGGGTGTACTTCGTCACACACGCTCCCACCACTTACCGTCGTCACACGACGTGTACTCGGCAACCTTCAAGCGGAAGCCCAATGTGGGTGTCGGCCACAGCCTACCTAAACACTCAAGTCTCTAGTCCAGGTTTATCGCCTATTTAGGTTCCATCCGCAGGGAGTCCGGCCGAGGTTTCCACATACGGCCCCAAACGATGTGTGCAGGGTTCCCGGACACCAAACGGACGACTCGGCACACCGTGCCACGAGCCTACCGCATCACAGCCCACCCCTTGGTCAGCGCTGTCCACGGCCTCCAGCTTACTACAAACACCAGAAACTACGTGCAACTCCTGGACAGAGGACAAGGGTGATTAAGAAGCCGAGGGGGTCCATTGGTTTCGGGCCCAATGCGTGGTAGTAGCTAAATCTTAAATCACGCATACAGATCTCAGTTCTTAGGGACGGTCTCAATGAAACAACCCACCATGTACTCCTACATGGCCTCTCATCGATACCTTTACCAAAACGTGTTCAACACCTCACTCTCATTACCGACGCACGCTTTCACTCTAGTACATCACCCTGATGAGCCATACCTGACACGACTCTAAGCGTAGCAAGCATAGCATTGTAGGAACACAACATGGCTCAATCAACTCCTACACATGCTAGTGGATTTCATCTAGTTACTGTGGCAATGACAGGTCATGCAAAGAAAAGTGGGTTCAACTACCGCAACACACAACAGTTTGAATCACGTTGTCTTAATGCAGTAAATGAGAGTAGAAGCGAGAAGATGGGTTTGTATCGAAATGATCAATGGGTTGCTTGCCTGACGGAGTGGTGGTGGGATGCTGCCCTTCAGTTGGATACTCGTGAATATCCTCGGAGGCAGAACCTACCACGATGAACACATCGAAGCACAATCAACACCAAGCAAAGTGCAACAATATGATGCATGCATTAGACATGGCAAAATGGATGCATTGGGCTAATGCAACTAAGACCAGATGGGTTTGGACTATTTTGGATCAAAGATTCAAATTCCAAGTTCATATGTGGCCCTTTTTAGTGCTTTATCTTGTTCTGCATTAAACAGTAGGTTAATTTGCTTAAACATGCATGAAACCAGTACAGATGGATAGAATGGATTTTTCTGATCATTTTTCATATATAAATCTTTTCATTCTGAGCTATAGATTATTTTCTATGATTTTTTGAAGTTTGTGATATTTTCTAGAATTTCCTGTATAAAATAATTCGAGTAATTAAATTGTTTATTACGTCAGCAGTGTGTCATGATGATGTCAGCGGTCAACAGGGTCATCCAGGTCAAACCTGACGTGTGGGTCCCCTGTGTCAGTGTCACTGATAGATAATTAAACTAATTAGAATTAACTTAAATCTAACCCAGGTTAAATAGCAGGCGGGCCCCACTTGTCATTGACCCAGGGGAGGTCAAACCCCTGGTCAACTGGGCGGAAGCGCCGGCGAGGCCAGACGCGGCGGTGGGGTGCGGGATCCGTGCTCCGGCGACCAAATGGGCGGCGGAGAGCATCTACACGCAGCTGGGAACGAGCCGCATTGATTGGTGGTGGTGGTGGAGCTTGGGGTCGCCGGAATCGACGCCGGCGACGAGCTGTGCGGCTGCCAGGGTACAGGTGTAGTCAAACCCGTCGCTAGAGAGCACGGCGAGGGGCGTGCGATGGTGCTACGGGCTCCTGGCGATGCAGTGAAGCTAACAGCCATGGTGGTGCGACCGTTGGATGGCCGGAGCCTCGTCGGCGACGAGCTCGGCGGCGACGCGTGCGGGTGAGCTACGCGCAGTTGCTACGGAGCTCGAGAGGGAGAATGGAGAGGATAGGGAGGTGGCCAGGCTCACGGTGGTTGCGACGGAGCGGACGGCGAGGTCGGGGGCGAACTGCTGCGGTGGTGACGGCGAAGGGGATCTCCGGCGGTGGGCGGTGAAGGCGAGGTCGAAGCAGTGGCTTCGGGGCAAGCGGGCGCTCGGGGCTCGACTTGCTCGAAGGAGAAGGCGACGGCGGAGCTGCTAGACACGGTCAGGTGACGCGGAGACGACAGTGGCTATGGCTACGCCGGCGAAGTGGCAGCGGCTGCGTCGGCCATGGTGGAGGAAGGCGAGGGAGAGGTGCAGGGGACGAATGGAGGTGTCCAGGGGTTCGGGGGTGCGACGTGGAGGTCGTCCAGCTCATCCACGGGTGAGGCGGCAAGCAGGTGGCGCCGTGGCGAGCTCGCGCACGCCGGCGTCACCTCTCTGCCTGCTCTGGCGGGAGCAAGCAGCTGACTGGCCATGGGCCAGCACAATGCTGGGCCGCCAGGTGGGCTGCCAGGTAAGTTTCCCTCTCTGATTTCTGTTTTTCTTTTTATTTGTTTCTGTTCTGTGTTTTGAAATAGTAGAAATACTATTCCATTTAGGAAAAACCTGAAAATATTCCGAGGCACATTTGAAAATATTCTCAACAGCCTAAAAATACCTTCAAGATTATTTGGGCATTTTAAAATATTTATAGGATTTAAATTGCCCAAATGCAAATACTTATGGCTTGGTGCAAAATCCAGAATAGCCTCCAAAAATATGAAACCATTTTTGGCAGAGGTTTTAGCCAGGACCAAAGATGGTGAACATTTATGGAGGGCATTTCAGGTTCATTGAAAAGGATTTTAGTAAACCCTAGTTGTGTTCAGGGGGGGTGCTGGGGGTTTCTGTCATCCCCATTTCAAGTTTCTGTGAAAAGTAGACATGATGCAACACTCTAATGCATGAACTAGCTAGGATGTGACAATCCATGATTGATCCTTCGTACGCTAAACTAAAGAAACCTCATCACGAGTTTCATCATGCATGGGAGTCGAAGACATTAGATGAAGATCACATCCTGTACGCAGCAATGGATGCCTACCTTTGTTTAAATATCTACAAGGGTTGGATGAAGAAGCAGAGCCCAGTGTCCGGTTCAAGCAAAGAAGCGTCGGCGAAGAGGAAGAGGAAGAGGGACGAGGACGAAGTCGAGGACGTGGACTCGGACTCTGAGTAGGTGGCAGTGCCGTCGCTCATGCTGGTTCTACTGCAGTGTCAAGTGGACTAGTTGCTTAGTTTATTTTCAAGGGTGTGTTGTGCTGAGGCCCCAGCAGAACTATGTTTATGTTCTTTCTCGTTATTTGAACTCTTTAGTACGTACAGTAGTACTAGTACTATGTCTTACTACTGTTCTTCTTGCAGTTGGTACTACTGCTCGTATCTTCATGTTCCTACTGTACTTAATACGTTTGTACTAGTAGTATAATTTGGGTCAGTCGATTTGTGAAAGAAGTTCGACGGAGCGAAGGAAGAAGATGGCAGAAGAGGTGGAAGAAGCCCTTCTAGCCATCCATGTTGCATCAAACGGCTCACATGAGTCGACTGACCCAAATTGCTCCTTCAGATTGCTGGATCCACGTGGCATTCAAGGACTCGAAGGTAGATTCTGCGTCCGCACCCAGTTTGCGGGCTCGACGCGTGCGCGACCGGCTTCCGCCGCGACAGCCACCATGCGCGCCTCCTCCGCGCGGGCGGAGATGACAATGACACGCTAGTTCCTCGTCGCCGGCGTGCTGGAGCATGCGCTCGTCCTCCTCTTCGTACGCTGCGTGCATAGACGCAGCTCCACCAGCTGCTCGCGTGCTTGGCAGCGCGGCGGCATCGCGAGGAGGGACTGCAGACGACGTGAGCAGGCGAGCCATCGGCTTCATGGCACAGGGATGGCGGCGACACGGCGGTGATGGGTGAGAAATTGTTGGCCGGAGCAGGCGGGCGCCGGCATGCGCAACGGTGGCGGCAGCATATTGATGAGTGTGCGTGTGGGAGCTTACTTTAGTTTTATATATAAGGTTGGTCAAACTTAAAAGAAAACTGTACTAGTACACGTAAACATTAGACTTAGGCAGCGCTTTTATTAGTTAGTACCACAACCACGATACGGAATCCTGTGCAAGCGCGTGAACCGCGGCCGCGCGGTCGATCGAACGGTGTGTCACCGTGTCGCACTCGAAGGACATCCACCGAACCTTTTTGTGTGTGTGAAAACAATCCTCGAATATTACTCAACTTTTTTTTTCCTGTGAAAGTTCTTGACGCTGCAATATTTCCATATATTTGAATTTAGCTCCAGTTCGTGTTTATTTGGATTTGGACGTTTTAGGTGTGCCCTAGTTTTTCTTAATACTGATTTTGTGTGTGTGACTGAGAGAGAACGTGTGTATGTGTCCATATGTGTGTTGTTGCGGAAGGGCAATGTGGAGACGGTGTGCGTGTGATACAGACATAGAGAGGTGTGAATGTGCAAATGATCATGCATGAGTGAGACATAGACAGATGCCGATACATTGTGTATACATGAGAGAACGGTCTTCTAGTTTACTTGTGTGTGTGTGTGTGTGTTTCAAATGCTTTCTCTGCACGTTTCATTCACACATTGGGATATGTCAAAATGTTGCTTCTATAATGCCTGATGTAGAGTTATGGTTGTTTTTGTTGCATCCTACAAAGTAATAACTATGAAATGCATTTAGATTCTCATTTGACTGGGATTATGTGAGTTTGAGCATGTTGTGAAGTACTATAGACCTTGTATACATCTTGGGATTCGACATTCGAAGTCAATAGCCTAATATATTTATTTCACAATTTCAACAAATGATTAGTTCACTACAAACTAAGAAAACAAATGTGTACTCCCTCCGTTTTTATTTAAGTCCGCGCATTAGCATTGGTCAAAGTCAAGTTTTGTAAACTCTCAGAAAGCTTATAACAAAAAATATTAACATATACAATAACAAACAAATACCATTAGATTCATTATTGAATGTACTTTCACATCATACATATTTGTTATGGTAAATGTTTATATTTTTCTATAAACTTGGTCAAACTTTAGGAAGTTTGACTTCGGTCAAACATAATATGCAGAGTTTACTACTACTACTCGCTAGTTGCTTAGCCGAATCACTCAACACGCCACACGGGGAGTCCAGTGTCACAAAATTTTGAGGTCGGCGGGAAAATCTCCCGCGACCCTGATTCGAGCAGTGGGAAGTTACCATCATAGCCTTCGGAACAGGCCTACGGATGACGCTTGGTAGGGGGCTGTTTTCGTAACTTCAGGTTCACCCTACCCAGCCAACCCCACCCCGGCACCCAGAGTAGTACACCTGAATACTCCCCATTTTCTATCCCCACCGCAAAATATACTTCTCCACGACACCGCAGCCTTCGTGCTCCTCCCCTTTACAACGGCGCACTCGTCCACCGCAGCGCATCTGCCTCATCGACGACCTCGTACGCCGCACTGGAGCCGGTCCACCGTCGTCGTCGTACACGGAGCCTCTTCCCCGGCATCGTCTTCCACGGTCTCGGATCTGCTTCCCGGAAGCCGACGCCAAGCGCAGAAGTACCACCGTCGTGGACAATGAACTGACTCCCGTTGCCGACCATGACTCACAGAGGCCGCCGCAACCATCGTTCTCCTCCTCGATTGGTAATGTGTGTATTGAATCACTTAGCAGTACATGTGCAGTTCCAATTTTGTTCATAGCTACCTTCAAATTTCCTGGGTGCTATTGTTCCCGTAAAAGTAATTGGTTATAGCCTCCATTGCCCAACAGAATATCAGCTTGTAATTGTGCATTGCTCCGGTATCGCGCTATTAGAGAAGAGAGTAGAGATAGCAGAGACGTCGCGAAAGGATCGCGCGCGCGCGGGAAAAAGCGGCCGGGCGTGCGCTAGTTTTGGCGCGCGGCGTCCGGCGCGCTTTATGAAATCCAACGCCCTCCCACCGCTCTGTGCCTTGCCACCGCTCTCTCCCCGCTCTGTGCCTCGCCACCGCTCTCTCCCCGCTCTTTTTCGCCTCGCCGCTGCCACGCCACCATGCCGCCGCGTCGCCGGGAAACTTGGGGATACCGCGGCGTCCGCGCGCGCCCCTCCGGCGGCTTCTCCGCCGAGATCCCATTCCGCGGGATGCGCCTCGGCCTCGGCAATTTCGACACCGCCAACGAGGCCGCCCGCGCGTACGACGCGGCGGTGTGACGCCTCCGGTGGCCTCATAGAACATTGAACTTCCCCAACGTGCCGACGCGGGAGCGGGCGCAGGAGCTCGCGCCTCTGCCGCGGCTTAGGGCGCTGTGGCGCCAACACTTCCCGCAGGACATCATCAACGAGCGCGAGTTCTACGCGCAAAGGAGGGCGGAGCGAGCCGCCTATCGCGAGGACAAGCGTTGGCGAAAAGCGGACGCTCAATTCAACATGAGGCTAGGAGCAGCGTCGCCCTGGGAATCCGACGACGATCGGTATCTTCACGCCTACAGTCAAACGTCGGAGGAGGACATCACCGAGGAGGAGTCGGACGACGAGGAGTAGTTGAATTATCTTTTTTTTATCTATCTATGCTGAGAACTATCCTCTACTCTCTAGTATCTACTTCTCGATCTCAGCACTGTAAATGCTTTTTTAAAGCGCCGCGCGTTGTGATTCTGTTGGAGATGCTCTAACATGGCAGACGAGTGCTTTAATGTTGCCACAAGATGTGCGAGTATTACTAGTAGTATATTTTTCTTGCCATGTTGAGATTTTAAAACCACGAGTGCGAACATGCAGAGGAGCAATGAAGACCAAACACGGGATATTCGGGACATCTTCAAGGAGCGTGGCAAGTTAAAGAGGAGCTGCACCGAACCTGTAAAACGAGCTTTGGTAAGTAACACCCTTTCAATTACTTTCGTGTAGCCTCGTGTTCTTCGATGTGTATATGTTGTAGTTTCTGTTTCTCTTAAGCGTGGTGTTCTTCGATGTGTAATAAGAAGAGTCTTAATCGTCCTAATGCTTTCGTTTTTAGCTTGATGTAGGAAGTGGGTGTTCTCACCTTGTAGTCTGTTTTTATTTTTATTTTCCTTTTGAATTCACTTCTCCGAGTTCTGTTTTATCTGGCTTCTACTAAATGGATCTAGGTTGCTCTGTGTATTGATCTAAAAAAGAAGTAACTTCATGTCAGGATGCAGTTCCTGCGAGGAGGGAAGTATGGTCAACCTCGAGATCATGTTTCCAAGATGAGGCTGGATTACACACAAGGTTCCAGTTCCCTAATGATGCTGGATTAGACACAAGGTGCAAATTCCCAGATGATGCTGGATTACACACAAGCCAGGTGGAGTCGTCAGCTGTTCGTGTCCTCGTGGCATTAGTAAAGGCTGAAAGAAAGCGTGCAGCAGCCCTTGAGAATGTAGCTGAGTTCCTGAAGAAGCGAAAAGAGCAATCAGATGCTCTCTTCACCCAAGCCAAAGAAGAGATGGAAGAAGCCAGAAATAAGCTAGCAGAGGCAGAGCAGGCTAGGCGTCTCCTGCTATCTAAAACTGTTGTCAATACAAAATTTCCTTCATAATAGCTAGGTTCAAATGTTTATCCAGTCAGCATGCCTGTTGTGATGTCCGTGCATCTACTGATGTGGCACAAAATGTTTTTTTAGGGTCATGTAATAACAGCAATTACTTTCCAAACAATAACAGACGAAGCATTGGACATGGTATAGTTCACGCGCAAGCCCGACATTCCAAGTTCAACTTCCACATCAAACTCATGCTCACAGATATCTGCACATTCATACATAATGTCCACAACCATGATTCACTTCAAAGCCAAAAAAATGTGAGGAGAGTTATAAATAAAGAAAATCCTCTACTAGTTCCTGCTACCAGTGTGAGCACAACAAGTCAAGACCATGCGTAAATTAATTATATTTTAGTCATTTTTTGTGTTCTAAAATGCCTGCCGGCTCGCGGAAGGACGTGTTGCCGGCACACGCGCGGATTCAATGAAGGCAGGCGGGGTAGTCTTAAGCTGGTTGCACGCGGCGAGGAGGCGTGCTCAGCCGAGCCTGCAGCGGGTGCGGCCCTCTTGGCCGGCGCGCCGGTTCAATGCCTGCGCTATGAGAGGTCACGTCCGTGTTAGAGCAATCACTCCCTCCAGTCCTTTTTTGTTTGGGTATAACAAAATCTCGTTTTCCATTCACATTTTACAAGTAAAATTCGTGGACAAACTTTGACCCAAAGTACGATGGGGACTAGTAAACCAGAATGGAGGTAGTAGTTTTTTTTAATCAAAGAAGGGTTTCCCCTTCCGATTTTCATTACTGAAAACCAGCATCTAAATCTAAACCATAGTATTTGCCCTAGAACTACCAGGTTCAACATCTCGCAACATAAACCCATACAACCTCGATCACAAAAAAAACCATACAACCATACGCCAAGGAGGTACGTAGTACTATGAATTCCATTTTCGCTCCATACCAATCGTTCTAAAAACTACTTACTACTTATAACGCGCCATTGAAAATCGGTACTCTTAACCCCGCTAAAAAATGATATTTTAAATGTGGCTACTCGATCTTTGGCAACTGGCGAGCCACCGCGCTCCAAGTCGTTCACCTGTGGTCTCGACCATCAACTCCTACGGATCAAATTATCACGCGAGCTGACTATTCCTACAAAGGTGCTCCACCACGTACCCGGTACCCGCGAATGCAGCAATCGTGCACCTAGGGTTTTAGGGTTTATTTGTTAACGTCGCCTTTACATAACACTCATGTGTGCGAGACAGCGAGAGGCCGACTGCGTGCGTGCGCCTCTTCTCTTCGTATATGTACTCCACTGTTTGTCTGATGTCCAAAAAATTATAATAACTACTAGCAATGTGCCAATGCGTTGCCACACGATCAAAGTAGATTAATACATATTCACCGATTTGATAGAAAAAAAAAGTCTAGTTTTGAAACGTATATCACTAAAAATATGTTATGTTTCACTCAAAATATATTCCTTTGGCGGTTTTGATGAGATAAGGGAGGAATGTTGTTGGTTTCAAGATTCGAGAAGTGGTATATGTCTAATTTCTACTCTTACTAGCAAGATGCCCGTGCGTTGCACGGAACATCAAGATCTTCTTGGAGAAAAGGATGAACGAGGGAAGGCCTTATCTGCAAATGTGGTGAAGAGTGCTGGTAAATTGCCATATTTTCCTTCCTATCCGTCAGATATAAATCGGACGACCTACATTGCAGGATGGCAGGCCCACCATCATAACCAACTCTATTTTTATCCCTACTCTTATAAAAAGCATTGTCGGTGATGATCGTGTTCCTGCCATCCTGCAATATAGGCTGTCCGATCTATATCTGACGGATAGGAAGGAAACTATGGCAATTTTGCAAAAAGATACCCACACCCCTCTCCACATTTGCAAATAAGGCCTTCCCTCGTTCATCATTTTCCCCCACAAGATAAACTACTCATACAAATGCATCTTGATGTCCCGTGCAACGCATGGGCATCTTGCTAGTTGTTGCAAAAAGCCCATGTGTGTGTGTGAGAGAGGGAGAGTGGAGGAGGACGGAGTGCATGTGTGACAAAGACACAAGGAGTGTGTGTGCGATAGGTATCAGCTTAAAATGAGGCGATAGTGTGTGTGTGCACGATCGAGAGGGTGTGTCTCAAGAAGGGAAGAAAAATCTACATAGATACAAGGAGCGGGAGAGAGACATGTATGCGATGGTGGAAGCACGAGTGTGCGGGTGTATAAACCTATCTAGAGGCTAGCTAGTCGATAAATGTTTGTGAGAGAAATACGAGTCGGGGTGCGAAAGCGAGAGTTTTGTGTGTGTGAGAGAGAGACGGTAGTCGGGAAGGGGAGTGGAAGTAGGAGTTGTGTGTGTGTGTCTGTGAGAGAGAGAGAGAGGAGACGGTAGTCGGGGTTGTCTGATCGGTAAACAAATGAATAATGTCAGTCTGGGATGGAGATGAAAAGGAGACTGCAACAAATGTTGTGTCTACAGGAGAGAGAGAGAGAGTAATTTTAGTGGTATGAGTCATATGTAGAGACATATAGGGTGTGTGAGAGAATCCCATAGAGAGAAAGACAAAGTGAAAGACGAGTGGAGACTGTGTGTGTGGCAGTGAAAAAGAAAGCTTAGGTACCGAGTGATACCAGAGAATAGTGGAGACGTGAGAGATAATGAAAACCGTGTAATGTATAATGATAGGGAGAGTGTGACACTTCTCAAGGGAGACGTCGAGAGACCATGTTTGCGAGGATAGGAGAAACATGAAGTGAGCGTGCGGGTGAGCTGGAGGAAAGAGAGTGATAGCTACCTGAAGGAGCATGCATGCGAGAGAGATGGGCGTGAAAGGAGTGAACAAAAAAGGGATTCAAATATTTGAATTCGAGATGATGATACATGTAATACATACTCGAACCAAAATTGATCTATCAAACATGCATACTCATATGAATTCACGCACATCTATGTTATTTAATATGTAGATATTACTGATCCATACATTTTAGTAGAACATAATATGGTTAAAAAAATTCGAATTCAACCTTAAGATTTTGAGATCGTTGTATTTGTAAATCATATTATACATATAAAGGAGCAGAATTCTTTGTTGTGCTTTTGAAAGTATATATAAAAAATGATGTATATAGAATGTAATTCCAATTGAAAATTGATCCCGCGCAAAAAAAATAGAATACAAACGGGATTCGAATTGAGTTGGCACGGTAAACGTGCACTCTGCAAAATTTGAACGAAGCGGGGAAAGTCGCAGTAACCGCCCGAAACCAAAATCTGCGAGATGGAAATCACTACTGCCTATCCCTGCCACGCAAAGCCTATCTGCTGGATTTCTATAGGTTTCGATAGGGGTAGGTTTGTAATTTCACCCAAACGTGACGTAACCGCCTCTCACCCGGATTCATACATGGTGGGCGCCAAAACACAGTGTGTCCTCGGCCGAAATCGACTCCCTCCCCGATTCATATTCATACACGGTGGGCGCCAAAAACAAACTCTCGTCGGCAAATATTCGGTGTATGCGAGATTACCGTCCTATCCCCAACCGACTAATGTTGCTGTGATGTAGTAGAAATTTGAAACGGGGGCTCAGTTTGTAAATTTCCTCGCATTTGAGACAAGCGCGCCCTGACTACATGGTTCCCCCTTTCCTCTCTACCTCCCTTTTCCCCATTCGTACTCCGTGGGCGCCAAAACACCCTCTCCACCCCACCCTCCTCCGTCCACCGCCGTCCGCCACCCCATCCACCGCCGTCCTCCTCCACCATGCCGGAGCTGATACCCCGACGCCGCCGTCCATTACAAGAGATTGACCTCTCTCATCCACGGCTTCGGACCGGGATCCTTGCATCCCGTCCTCTCGCTTCATCCCCGCCGTCGTCCACCTTGCCGGCGCCGCTCCTACGACCGTCTCGTCCACCGCGCCCTGCCGCCACCGTCTACCCTCCTAGATCTGCTTCCACGCCGCCGACAACCATCGCTACCGCAGCACTGTCAAATTCTCAGCAGATGCGTACACGACGCCACACCAGAGGCGGTACTCTTTCGTATCTGCTCAACTTATTTATCGCAGCAAGAAAATAGATCGCCACTTCTTTACTCTGATTTCTTGTCTTGGTTGCGAAGTTGCCTTTATCCGGTTTGCACCTTCAGATCCGCCATGGCACGCTCAACATTATACTCCCAATGCTTATGGTTTTCCCCTTTTATATTCCACACTAGTTAAATCACAGTAGACTAAATTTCAAAATTGGGTCAGTCAATTTTTCAGAGCTCGTCGGAGTTCGCCGATGCGATCGAAGGGGCTCGGGTGGTTGTGGAGCCTCGCCGAACGAAGAAAACTCGATGCGGGTGGGGGTTGGGGCG